>NC_088792.1:179829624-179891474 GCF_011386835.1 Chrysemys picta bellii | reverse complement strand
ACACACACCCCAGCTGGTCTCAGCTGATCCCTTTGCTACAGTGTGTGCACAGGCCAGGGAGTGGGGGCTGGGCCAGCTTCGCAGTGCTTAGCTCTGGTGCCTCTCCGAGCTCGCAGAGGGGTTTGCGGAGTGGGGGGGGGCCGCCCCCTCCCCCCCGCTTGGACCCAGCCTTGGGCTTCTGACACAGCAAATCTGGCATTGTGGGGGTATGGTGCGTGGGGAGAGAAAGCCCCTGGTATCGGGCAGTAGCTTCCACCACATAATCAAATGTGGTAGAAACATCATCTGTACACATGTAACACTTACCACTACAGCATTAGTCAGTCTGAATCCCTTGCAAGACCCAAGAGGCCCACATTTTTTTTAAACATTTTGTCTTCGCCCTTTTGTCGGCGCTTTTTTAAATGCAAAATAACACACGTACTTATAAAACAATATCATTGTTGTGTTTTTATTTTAAGTACAAAATAAATATAATGAATTTTAAAGTATGTAATTAGTAATTTGATGTGTCGGGTGGAGCCTTTTTTTTAATGTGTTCGCTCTCCCTGATGTTAGAATCTGGCTATGCCCCTGCTGTGGAGTTTTTATAGCATATTGGTGGGGGCCTCAGAAAGAAAAGGTTGAGAACCCCTGTTCTACTCTATATAAAAATTTGATGAACTTGAATATAGAGGATCAGATTAGTATTGAAGGGGTAGGAAAACTCACAAAATGGATGGGGCCACACTGGTAAAGGAATGCAGTGTATCATGGGGGGGACATAAAATAAAACCTGTAAAGTATTTTAGCACAGCAGCCTGACTCTGGCTGAGCACTAAAGGGTCCTCTGACACAAAAACAAAACAAACATTTTCTGGACTCTGCTAGGATCATTCACTTTATGGTGGCAATGTGCTCTTGGAATAGGTATCTAAGTTAATCTTTTGTAATTTTTCCCCTTATTTAGTTGAACTCAACCCTGTCTGTCTTAATTTGATTTTTAAACCTGGTTTATATTGCTTTAGCTTAGCTTCACAGGGACAGTTTAAAGTCACACCTTTATTTAAATTTGCACAACTCTGGATATACATTAAGACCTAAAATAGTTTTTTAGAAGCTTCTGGTTGTATACATAGCTTCTACCTATATAAAATAAGCCTGATCCAGTTGAGGGTGCTGTGTGAGATGTATCCAATCAAACTTTTAACTGATTGCTAGTTGCTAGGCCATTTTAGTGGCAGATATTGAGAGATTTGTATGGTTCTTTTAGAACTATATTTTGTATAGTATTTTCAGATGTCTATTTTTATTTCTATTTAATATGTCTATGGGCTGAGGTGATGGATATCATTTATACATGTAGACTAGTAGATAGCAGTTGTGGATTTTTAAATATGTAGGATGAATTTTCACAAACACTGCAATACATGGAAATATGCAGATTAATCTGTACCCAAAAAATAAAGCATATACATTTTTAAGAATGTGGATCAAAACTTAAGAGTTTCTTGGCTAAGACCCTAATCCTGCCATGACTTTTGCACTTGCTTTCTGCACATGAGTAGACCTATTGTCTTCAGTGGAATTGGTTGCATGTAAATCTTTGCAGGATGTAGGCCTAAAGAACTATATGACGTTAGCCCCCTTCCATAAATGTCTCCACAGCCAATTCTGTGGCCCCAGGTGCAAGTATACTCATGCTGACTATAGCTTGCTTCTGTTTCTGACTCTAATATTAGTTAAAAGGTTCAGTGCTGTACAGTGTTGGTTTGGGACTGCTCACCGTTTTCCTTTGAAAACGGAAATGTGGTGTGCACTCTGAATTCCTATTCAACATCTCTCAGGTTCTTTGAACCCTGTAGTACCATTGAATTGAAGAAAGTGAGAAGATAGTTTAAGCACTTGTTCAGGTGGTTTTGTTTAAATCTTAGTTGTTTGTAAGAAAAAAAATTCTATATTCTTTGTATGACTTTGGGGATATATTTTACCTCACAGTACACAAGGTGTTGGCAGGAAATGTTAGTGCAAAACACTTCCCTCACCAAATGTGTCCATTTTGCCAGTGTTGCATACTTACTATAGTGGAAGAAGCTGTTGCATTTACTATAGTTGTGAATGTATTTGATGAGTGCCAGAAGGATCCTCTGTAACTGGACTTTCAGCTAATTACTAGACAGAAGAAACATATTGGAAAAAACTACTAATCAATAACATCTGAAATGTACATGTTACACTTCGATAAGAACTGAGCTGCAATGGAATAATACTGTTAACTAGATATGATCCCAGTAATCAAGTTATTGTCTGGATCTGAATTTCCTAAAAATTTGTGGGTGAGGTTTGGCTCTGGTGTTTCTTCTTAGGCCCATCTCTAGTTTTTACCTCCCTAATTGCAGAGGAGTATATAAACTATAAATCATTTTATGCTAACTGTAGGCCCGAAGTTGGATATTGGACACAATTTCCATAAGTCAGGATTCAGTTATTACAGTGGCAGTTATCCTAGTTAAGTCTGAAATGCATCTCCTGTTGTCAACTGCAGTCTCTCTTTTTATTTTTTTACTATTAAATAGTTACTGATAACATTCTCAAACACCTTTTGGGCTGAAAAGAAATGTTTTTCATGGTTTTTATAGGTCAGAGGTGAAAAAACAACAACAAAAACCTTTCACCAAAATCTATTAAGCCTTTTTTTTGAGAGAGAGAGAGAGAGAGGTGTATGCAGTGACAGACCAACCATTTTCTTCCATGTGCTCCTGTCAGATATTTTTAGCAAGTGTAATTCAGCAATAACCAGGGTGGGGGCTGAAGATATTTGTGTGTTTAAAAAAAAAAAGGTCCTGCAAGGTAAACAACACTTCTTAGCTGAAACATATGTTCCACACTGTACATTGATAGCATGTTCTTATCACAATAAGTACAGTCTCTATGAAATCTATAGTAAAGACCTTTTGCTGTCTTACTGGGCAAATCCAGGAGAGAAGTCTCTGATAACACAGACATGAGGCTGAGAAGAGATCGGAAGCACCAGGCACAATGACCCATGATCTGTTTATCACAACTGCACCCATTGTGGCTGGTTGGTTTGTGACTGAGCTAAAACATGTAAAAAATTGACATACCCAGTCAAAAAGATTCTTGATGCATGCTCTGTCTCTCTTCTTTTGTAAAACCTGTGGGAGCTGGTGAAGAAGGAAATTTATGAGGTTCCCCTTGAACAGTTTCTCTCACAATGTCCTCTTAGAAGGATGATGAAAGTTGGTATCCCTGCTCTTTGCAGGTCTTCAAAACAGCTGGATCTCCAGGGATCTGTAGATTCCAAGGATCACAGGAGGCTCTGTGCCTCCACTAAGCTGTCTGCCCCGGCTATTCCTCCCCATCACTGGCTTCTTGGCAGCACGGCTGTAATGGAGCTGCCCTACCAGGAATAATGCCGTAGTCACAGTTGTCCCTTGTCACACTATTAAGGGAGATCCCTGCCATGGAGTTGTCGTCTCAGGAGACAGCGGGGGAAACTGAGCAACTGACTGACTAGAGGAACAGTGAAACAGTGCTGTCAAAAATACAAATGAGAGAGGCAACTTTTTTTTCCCTTTCATTTCTGTAGGAATCAGGTGTTAACTTGTAACCGGAGCAGGGACAAGCCAGGGGACCAGACATGTAATGTGTAACTTGCTGCTGTGGTTCAAAGCGTGGCTGTTAACGAAATACAAGACACACACACACACATCTAAATAAGCAGCCCTAATTAATGACTTGCGTTCTGTATCTGCATGTGCTCAGAGTCTCTATTTCTAAGAGCCCAAGCCTGCTTGCTGGGAATTCCCTGTGTTTGACAGCAGTGGCGCTTAGGCTGTGTGAGGAATGAGGGTAGGGGTGGCAGGTTTGTAGAAATTTTGGTGGTGCCCGGAACCTGCCCCCCAAACTCCGCCCCCCACCTGCCTAAGGCTCCGGGAGGGAGTTTGGGTGGAGGGAGGAGGTCTGGGGTGCAGGGCCTGGGCTGGGACAGGGGATTGGGGTGCAGGCTCTGGGAGGTAGTTTGGGTGCAGAGGGGGTGAGAGGTTGGCATCTGGGAGGGAGTTTGGGTGGGGAAGGGGGTCTGGGGTGCAAGCTCCGGAGTTCGGTTGCTGGGTGCAGGCTCCGAGCTGGGGCAGCGGGTGGGGGTGCAGGAAGGGGTGAGGGGTGCAGGCTCCGGGAGGGAGTTTGGGGGCAGGAGAAGGTGTGTGGGAAGGGGGTGGGTGTGCAAGCTCTGGGATGGAGCTTGGGGGTGGGAGGGGATGTGGAGGGAGGGTGTGCAGGGGTGAGGGGTTTGGGGTGAGGGGTTCATGATGCAGGAGGGGGTTCAGGGCTGGGGCACAGGGTTAGGGTGCAGGGGGATGAGGGCTCTGGCTGGGAATGGGGTTTTGGAAGGGCTCAGGGCTAGGGCTGGAGATGAGGGGTTTGGGATGTGGGAGGGGCTCAGGGCTGGGGCAGAGAGTTGCAGGGGCGGTGAAGGCTCTGGCTGGGGGTGCAGGCTCTGGGGTGGGGCAGGGCTGGGGATGAGTTTGGGGTGCAGGCAGGCTGCCCCAGGGCTGGGGCCAGAGAGGACTCCCCCAGCCCTCTCCACGCCAGCAGCACACTCACATTGCACCACTGTCACTAGACATGCTCCAAGGGCCCCTCTCAGGTCCAGGAAGTCCCCTCGCCTCCCCTCTTGGGGGGGCGGGGGGCTGAAATCACATGTGCGCCTCCTCCCCTGCTGCTGCCCCTCACTGGGGGTGAGGGATGGGGGTGTCCCTTACCCAATGTGGGGCAGGCACGGTGACTGCGGGCAGGGGGGCCCCCTGTGCTGGTGGAGGGTCCTGCCAGAAAAAGGAAGGATCCGAGGCAGAAGCGCAGGGGCAGGGCAGGCCGGTTGGGGGGCACTAGGACCCAGCGGGGGCAGTTCATGCCGGGAGCCAGAAGAGCGGAGTCAGTGTGGAGCTGCAGGGGAGAGGGACCCCAGGGAGGTGTGTAGGGGCAGCAAGTGGAGGCTGAGGACACTAGGGGGAGGTGCAGGGGAAGAGACCCAGCCCCAAACGTTGGTGGAGCCGGGCCCCCGGGCCCTGAATACTGCTGGAGCACGGGGACCACGAGTCCAAATAACTCGCTGCCCCTGAATGAGGGGGTCAAGGCCGCCCCTTCTCTGAGCTGTCCCAGGGACTGTGGGAAAGGAGCCCTGGCATAAGATGCAATCGCCCCGCAAGACCCATACGTGCCCCGGGGCCGGCCCCGCCTCACGGGGAGGAAATACATGGAGGCCTGTGAGGCGCTCAGCTGCTGGGGGGAGGGGCGGGAAAGGGAGCCAAGTCAGCCCGTCCCCTGGGCAGAGAGGGCGGGAAACCCCGAGCTACGGGCTGCTTAGCCGCCCTCTCCCCGCCCTGCTACTGCGGGCGCGGCTCTGATTGGCTGCCCCGCGCCGGGAAGGTTCGGGGGTGGAAGGTCGGGACTCCCCCGTGCCAAGGTTTCCGCTGCAGCGCGGCTCCAGGCCGGGGAGGGCAGGTCAGTGCGGCGGGGGACAGGGCGCCTCGTGGCCGCGGGCCTGCAGGGTACTGGTCTGCAGTCCCACACGCCCGGCCCTGGGGCTCCCTGGGTGGGGGGAAGCGAGGGGGCAAGTACCTGGCTTTGTACCTCTCGCTTGGTGCTGAGCCGAGCTGTACGCGGGCAGTGGGGCGGGGGTTGAGCTAGGCTGTGCTGCGGGGAGGAGGTGCCAGTATTCGGGAGTGAGGTGTTTTCTGTGTGTTGCGGTTGGGGACCCCAGACTCTGGAGATGGTGACGTTCCCCTCTGGTCATGGCTGGTTCCTCGCCCTGCCAGGGCAGGACTGTTCTCTATTTGCTTCGCGAACTGCTTTCCTGTAGTCACTCTGCATCCCTCTGGGGTGATCGCAGGGGTCTGTCAACCCATCTTACAAAACCGAGCCTGAACCAGCCCCCACCTCTGAGTTTCCCCAGACTGTGGGGAGGTTTGGATCCAGATTTGTGGCTGGCACCTGTGTGCGTACTGGGCTGAACCCAAACCTAGATCTAGACACCCCTGAGCCTGGAGAAAGTTCAGATCCAGATCTGATCATGGCAACATGGCCCAGTCTCTGGCTTTTCAGGGAAGTTCTGGGCTAGAGCTATTGCAGGACGATGAGGGTTTTTTTACCCCTTATAGGGACTTGCTTAAGATGCTTGACATGGAAACATTACCAATGGCCTCTGTTAAGGAGCAGCTTTAGTGCATCTGTCTCAAACCATTAGACACTGAACCATCTTCCTAACACATTGCTTCTCCTTGGGCTTCAGGTTCGGTGTTCATCAAACGCATTTAAAATCTATTTTTATATTCTGTACTTAATGTGTGTGATATCCTTTCACTTAGTCCAGAACTGTTAATTCATATGGGATGTTTCTCCCTCACACTTGCATCCAGATACACTAGTATCATGATATATGCTTTCATGTTCTTAGGATTTTAAGTTTGTGGTGTATGTTTGTTCTTGTTTCTCAGTGATTGCCAATAATTGTCTAAAAACAAAGCCGTATAGGGAAGTTTGCATTACTGTTGCCCAACCTTTAGTCATTATACATAATCTGTACATTATACATAGAGGACTTCGTTTCAAGTGTTATCAAGCTAATACCTTTGTGAGCATTAAAGTAAGTTAAAAATAAATATAAATTGTATAAAAACTGGGTAAAGGAAGGAGGGAATGAAAAGAATTAATATAGCTCTGATTTCCTTGTTATGTTCCCAGAATGGGTTTGGACTGGATCGGTTTTGGCTATGCAGCATTGGTTACATCAGGTGGAATAATTGGCTATGCAAAAGCAGGTATAGTATTGATAAATCCTCAAAAACTCTGGTGCATAATTGAATCAGATGTTGGGAAATGGAACCAGCCTCCCCACGCCAAAGCAAAATATCAAGTCTTCTGCACAGTGTAACTTCTTATAAAAACAGGTTATCTAAATATTCATGCTGTTCTTAACTTTGACAGTTTAAGGTTTATGCAAAACTTTCACTGTAATTGGGAGTGGAGAGCTGTATTATTTGAGTTGGTGTTCTTTTGTGATAAGCTCACAATCAGGCATACCAGTCGTCTCCTGATGGCCTTTATGTTCTTTGGGTGAATCGCAGTAAGCTTACTTCGGAAAGGCTTTATTGCTGATGTCTTGAATATCAATGACCTACTTATATATTTTCAGAGAACATATAAAAAGATTAATTGTTAGTAGTTTTTAATTTTGTTTTTTATAATTGATACTAGCACCATCTTGTACACTACAAATGGTCCCCTATCACTTCTACAAATGGTACATTTAGAAGAGTAACTGCAAGTATTTAGAGAGCTCAGCTTTCCATTTTAACCTTTCTGTAAGTAGTGTGACTTGTTTGTGCTGTCAGAATTATTTAGCAATATTTCTTTGCAGAGCTGCATTGAATATACTTGCACTTGGAACTTTATTCCCTGATCTGCTTGCTCCAGTTCTGCTTTTCTTGGTTTTCATTCCTTCATACAGAACTGTGGATCATCAGCTGTAAAATTCTTGCAATGGGAGGCCTCAATTTATGTGGAAACCCTCATTCAATTTTTAGGATAGACCCATGTTTAATGTGGACTGAGGAGATTGCTGTTACCCGAGGACCTGCTCCTATATCACTGAATTCAGTGGGAGTTTTGCCCACAAATGTGAATAAATTGGAGCGCCAGAGAGCTTGTTAATGTGCTTCCACTAGCTTGTTTCATCCTGTAGATGACCAGTCAGGATGGAGGTAATGAACAACATTTGGAACTTACACTGACCTTTTGATCAGTATTTCTCAGAGCACTTTACAAAATGGTAAGCATTATTATCCTCTGTTTCCAGATGGGGAAACTGAGATCCAGAATTTAAGTGATCTGTTCGAGGTCATGTGGTAATTAAGTGGCAAAGCCAGAAATGGAACCCAGGTCTCCTGACTCCCAGTCTGAGAGGAAAGAGGATTTTTTTTCTTTTTGAGGGGAGGAGTAAAAGCAAGTGAGGTGACTTGACAGGGGAATGAGAGACTGCTAATAACTGAGACCTGTCTGTGCCAGTAGAAGTACAGGACCGCATGTTAAAAATAAAGGAAGAGTAGCTGAGTAAATGGCCCTGTCCATCATTATATTCACTTTATTCTATAGCCATCTACTTTTAACTTAAACCTGAAAATGTTCAACCAGTCAGATCACCAGAGGTGAAAGTAAGCCAGTATGGTACGGCGTACTGGCAAGAGCCAGTATGCCGTGCCGGACCGCACCGGCTTCCGCGGTGGGGATTTAAAGGGCTCGGAGCTCCCTGCTGCTTTGGGGAGCCCAGAGCCCTTTAAATCCCCCCCGCAGCTCCAGCAGCCGGGCTGGGGCTGGGATTTAAAGGGCTCAGAGCTCCCACCGCAGCGGGGAGCCCAGAGCCCTTTGAATCCCGCCCGCAGCTCCGGCGGCTGGGCCGGGGCCGGGATTTAAAGGGCTTGGGGCTCCCCGCAGCAGCGGGAGCTCCGGGCCCTTTAAATCCCAGCCCCAGCCCAGCAAGGCTTGGGGCTCCCCGCAGCCACGGGAGCTCCAGGCCCTTTAATTTGCCCCTGAGCCCTGGGGGCTCCCAGCCACCTCTGCAGCTGGGAGCCCCGGGTTGACTTAAAGGCCCTGGGGCTCCCAGCCACAGCCGGTGCCCCAGGGCCTTTAAACCTTGAGAGGCCCCGCCTCTTCCAGATGAGGCCACGCCCCCTCAGGACTCTGGCAGTACCGGTAAGTCCTGTAAGATACTTTCACCCCTCCAGATCCAGGGCCGGCTCCAGGCACCAGCCTGACAAGCAGGTGCTTGGGGCGGCCGCTCCGGCGAGGGGTGGCACATCCAGGTATTCGGCGGCAATTCGGCGGACGGTCCCTCACTCCCGCTGGGAGCAAAGGACCTCCTGCCGAATTGCCGCCGCGGGTCGCGATCGCAATTGCAATCGCGGCTTTTTTTTTTTTTTTTTGGCTGCTTGGGGCAGCCAAAACCCTGGAGCCGGCCCTGTGCAGATCACTGACCATTCTGATATCCTTGCAAAAAAGAGAGGCCTTATATAATGATGTCACCATTGACAGAGTGGGCTCTTTAATCATTCTTTTCTTTTTTTAAAAATGTTCTCTCTAAATTACTTCTACTGTATATTCCTGGGTGAAGATTCTTATGATCTTGCAATATTACATTCATATATCAAATCTATTATTGTAGTGCAAATCTAGGGAGCATTCTCTTTCTTCATCTCTTATAGGCGGTGCTCCTACTTGACTGTTCATATATTCAGAATGTCCAAATGTGATGAAGCCAAACAAAACCTTAAGTTATTACATACACAAGTACTGAAACATATCTTGCCTATGTTGTATTCAATGGGGTGCTCCCAAACCAATCTGCAGGCATGCCAGGGAAATCTTGGCATCATGCCGCCTAACCCGCTCCCCGCCTCCCACCCCCTGCCCAGTTGTGTCATGGAATGGGGGGGGGGGGGGCGGGGAAGCAGGTACCATGTGTGAGTAGTTGTGGGCATGGGCATCTCATTAGTGTAAATCATTGAGGCAAAATTCAGGTATGTCGTGGCCATTCTGCAGAAAATCAGTTATGCCACATTTGCAGGAGAAACTGTAGCTACGCTACTGAGGCTGCTGAACTGGATGGGAATAGAGTAGCCACTTGCTAATGTGCATGTCTTTTCCTTACACAAATGAGTATATCCTGCACCTTCTCTCTCTCCATCCCCTGCTTTATCCTAAATGTGGGATCTGAACCAATAGTGCAGCTGATGTGTTGATGACTAAAGAATGATCAGCTTCCTAAGTGCTCCTCATTCTGGTACACTTGGAGTAAAGACTTTTATCATACTGGCCTGACGATTTCAGATCATTTTAATGGTGACCTGCAAATGGAACAGACGGAATGCTATCGCCATTAGCAATAGGTGTGGAATGCTCCTTTTGGCATGATTGATGAAGGCATTCAGCACTCATTAAAGGTGATGACATTTTGTCAATTCCATTTACAGGTTATCTACAAATCACTGAGGATAGGACTGGAAATAGCATCTATCTTCTCTCAATAGTGCCGGGTTATCTTTTGCACTAAGGACCAGATCTAAAGCCCACTCAAGTCCATGGAATCTTTTTTTCCATTGTCTTCAATGGTTTTGGATTTGGGCCTTATGTGTGTTTAACCTTGAATACTTCTATTGTTGGTGCCTTCTAGCCCTTCTTGGTAAATTGTCTAATCGACTTGCCTGGCTAGTTTAAACTCCCTTTTTCTAATCTCAGGCCATTGCTATGTGAGATCTGTACCACCCAACATAGTTAATACCTTTATTTCATGCTAGTACCTCACAAGAGCTTCTGGAAACTTTTTTTTGTGGGGGGGGAGAAGTTCTTTTACCCATCAAAGGTCATGTCTGATGCTTTTATTCTAGTGACTCTTTTTGTGTTTGTAATTTATCAATGACTTATTTGCATGTTAAAGAACTAAATGCTGTCATGTTACCTGCAACTAATCTAGAGTTATTTGGTACTTTGTTAGGATCTGTATAATGACTTTCTTAATAAAAGCCAACCTATTCAAATATTAACATCCTCTCACATTAGATCTAAATTCTAGTCTACCTTATAACAGTGAACAGACATGATTATTTTGTTTGACTACTTGGTTAATAGACCAAAGTTTATGTCTGATCTTCTAATAAATGCAGTATGTTTGATTTATTCAAGGTAGTGTCCCATCTCTAGCTGCTGGTCTTCTCTTCGGGAGCTTAGCTGGACTGGGTGCTTACCAGCTGTCTCAGAATCCAAAAAATGTGTGGCTTTCTCTGAGTGAGTCTACTTTAAAATATCTATGTAAAACAAACTTACTGTTATGTTAATAACACTTCAAGGGTGTATATTATGGTGCAGCAGTAGTGTGCACCATAGTTAAGATTGTGCTCCAAAGTTCAATTTTAACAGGGCATTTAAAACCTTTATTTTGTAAAACTCTCACTGAAATGGCAAAAAGCAACGCATAGAATAAAACTTAGAGCACTATTTGAATTTTTCATGATGGTTTCATGAAAAATGAATTGATAGAGAGAATGAGAGCTTTTAAAAAAGTATTCCCTTTGGTGTGTCTCCCCCACTCCCTCCCTGCTAGACTGTCTCACTTTTCTTTGTTCTCCTTTTGCAATAAATTTAAATCACTCCAGGCTCTGGCTTTTAGCCACATTGGTGTCTTCATGTACTGATTCCTAGAATATCAATTATACTGTACATCAGGTGAGTTTGTCTGTAGAGCATTGTCTGACATTTTAGCCTTAATGGAAAACATGCGCCAAGCCAAATCTGCCAAATTTTAGTTTTGAAAAAAAATCTGCTGTGGGTATGAATGGTCATCACTTCCAGAAATAGTGAAAGAGAAACCCCCATCAAATGCTGCCAGTAGACTAGAGAGGAAAGAGGAGACTGGGAGGGAGTTCAACTTTCACCTCTTCTACGTGCTGTTTAAATTCCTCTGCAATTCACTATCCCTATTATTGACTACAGCCATGAACCCCTACCTAGAAGACAGTTAAGAAGGAGCTGTTGACACCACCTTTTTTCCCCCCAGCCCCTTTTCTTTTTAAAATAAGTTAATAATTTATGCAAGTTCACTGCAGGTCCAGACCCCAGGTCTAAGATAACAAACCCTAATCTCCACTGCACCCACTGTCTTTCAGAGAGACTAAAACTGTTTTGGGTTATCTTGTCCTTAACAGCTGTAAACCACATTCTTTTCCCAGAGCCAGGGGTTCTGTTTACTAGTCAGCAGTAGAACACTGAATTCGCTTGGAAGTGTGTGTCAAGTCCTCCTCCAGTGGCTGGTCTAGAAAGGAAGTGCTCCTGTAGCTCAAATAATAAGAGCCTAAGTTAAGGGACCTGAAGGTCGAAGAGTTCAAACTCTGCTGCTGCTGGAAGGTGGGGGGTGTATGGTTGCATGCAATTCACATAGTGAAAAAACTACTTTTGGTCAGGGTTTTTTGGTTAAAAATTACAATCTGTAATCTAGTGTGAATCATCAAACTACATGTTTTGTATTGCAGCCACGTGTCACACGTTTTGTTTGTGTAACCCAATGGAGGTAGGGAGTGTTAAGCGTAACCCTCTGTGTCTGATCCACAGAGGATGTCCCTCTGTGACAACTCTCAACTTGAGGGCATACCTCTTCAGAACAAGCTGTAAAAATGCATGCTTTTAGCTCTAAAGGCCATTGGTTCAGTCCTGGGGCTTGGCCAAATTGATGGTTGTCACATGTGCTGGTGTCTCACATTGAGCCATGTGCTTTATACTGGCTGGGAGGAGGGAGCACAATAGGCTGGCGCTTGGGGTGGGGGCAGCATGCAGAGCCCCCTGGCTACTCCTACGCATAGGAGCTGGAGGAGGGACATGCTGCTGCTTCTGGGAGCCGCGCGGAGCCATGGCAGGCGCGGAGTGGGGCAAGCCCCGACCCCACTCTCTGGCTGGAGCACTGGAGCAGGGCAAGCCCCCGACCCCACTCCCCAGTGGGAGCTCGAGGGCCGGATTGAAAGGTCTGATGGGCTGGCTGTGGGCTGTAGTTTGCCCACCCTGATATAAAAACAAAGTTTTTCCCCTTCACATATATCCATGTTTGTAAGGTTTTGAGTGGAGGTGTCTTAACTGCCACTAAATATAATTTTTGTTTGATTACATTTATGATGATCAATCCATTAGGACTTAAGGCAGTTTTAATAAAATATTTGTGAAAGGCAACAAGGTTAAATACTAATTCTGATCAGTATCTTAGACTATAGTTACATACAAACTAGGGATCCATCCTGCAAACCCTAACTTGAGTAAATAGGCCCATTAGAATTATTTGTAGAGTGTTGAGAAGTGGATCTGTGCACAGATGGATCTGCTAATCAAACCCCCATATAGGGAGGTGGTGACAGATGTCTGCCATTCTGCTCACTTTTATGTTTTGCAGTTGTTGCTGTGGGCTTGGTACTCCATGATGGGGCTAAGGATTTCATCCTCCATATGTCTTCTGTGCTGAGGAATGAGTGCCGCACATTTTTCTAATAACTCAGCTCTTTAATTGGAGGGGTGTAGTATTCCATGGTTTGGCCTTTCAGTTTTAGCAGCCTTATGAACTTGGATGGATACTGTGCCAGGAGTAATTGATCAAGATGGATAATGCTCACTCTTAGCTCAGCTAATGGAAGATAGTGCAGGTTCCTGAAATAGGTTAACAATACTAAAGGTATATTTAGCATGCTTCATCTTCAAACACAAATTAACTAATCCTCAGAACATCTCTGAGCAATAGATGAGGAAATATATTTCACTCTCTCTCACACACGCACGCACGAGAATTGGGTAAACAGGTGCACAAATTTAGTGATTTGCCCAAAGACTCGGAGGGAGTCAATACCTGATTTGTGGTTAGAATAACTTATTTCTGATCAAAGATACATCTTTACCAAGGGGACTTTAGGCATATACAGCATGTGCAGTGTGTAAAACCTGAGTTTAAAGTATTACTCCTTACAGAACAATGTGGGTTTAAAAAAATTTTTTTTTAGAGTTTTCTTGATTTTTTTTTTAATATGAAATTAATAATTTTTCACAATCTATTTGATCTTACTTATTACTCCTTTTTTGCTCGCTCTGAGTTAGCATGTCTCTCTTGCGCACATACCTCTGAAATAGTTCTGACTGGTCATCTGATCTTTCATTTAGTTGCATCTGGAACACTGACTGGAGTTATGGGAATGAGATTTTACAACTCTGGAAAAGTCATGCCTGCAGGTCTAATTGCTGGTGCCAGGTACTACACCACATGCTGTTTCTAATCTTACTCCATATGCTCAAGTCACTCCTATTTAATTACATTGGGGTTAAATTACTGTATTCTAAGATTATAAAATATTTAAATAAGAGTCCATGTATCTTTTTAAAACCAGATCATTTCAGTTTTCTACTTGCTTATGTTTCTCGGGGAAGTATTTGGAAGTTTGCTCTGCACTTTTTTAAATTCAGTGAACTTACAATGTTTTCCTTTAAACAGTCTGCTAATGGTTGGGAGACTTGGATTGAAGATGATTGAAAAGCCCCATGACCCATAATGGTGAACGTCATGTGACTTAATGTGTCAATAGGAAGCCTGAAAATTCAGCTGCCTGAATGTACAGAGAGTACACAACTGTTCTTACATCAAATAATTTTTTTTTCTTTTTTTTTCTAAGATTGGGGGGAAATTGATGGGATGGATGGGTGTTAAGTATACAAAATGTCATTGTTTCAGCATTCAATATTTATCCCTACTTTGTCCTGAGAAGTTGGGTTAGTGTTAATTTAAATTTCTCCTAATACATCTTTCATTAACCACTCCCATTTTGAGCAGTCCAAAAAAATATATATATATATAGACAACATACGAGGGAGAGAGGGAACTGGTGCCTAACGTCATGATAAAGAAAATTCCCACTCTGGGCCAACAGGAGTACTTGGTCAAATACAATATAAATATATATGGTTACTCTGCATGCAAACTATCAGAATGCTTTACCTGACTGCAGTTTGGCTGTAAGAATGTGTCTAACACCAGCTGAATATTTTATTGCAAAATTATGTTGAGCAAAATGTCATTTAAAGGAGATTGATTTTTATACTAATAAAAACTGAGAACTTATATTGCAAAACTATTTCCTTTATTGGGCAAGTCTGGGTTGGGGCTAGTTTGTGCCCTTCCTGTGGCTTACCTTTTCTTTTCTTAAGGAAATCTTTTCAGTGTACTGTTCTCCATATGCAGTCTTTGATCATGTAAAGAAAGATAACTCTTAAATGGAGGGGAAGAAGACAGAATTAAGTGTGTACATTGTGTTAATACTGCATTAAAGACTCTTTAAAGAAGAAACCTCTATTGTGGATAATTTCAGCAAGATTTATGCAAGAGTATTTGAACAGTTGATGTCTGCCTAAAATACACATCCCTTGCATATTCTATTCTGAATATAAAATAAGTTCTGTAGTTCTGGTCTTCCCAGGGCCGGCGCAACCACTAGGCGGACTAGGCAGCTGCCTAAGGCGCCAAGTGGTTGGGGGCGCCAAAAAGCGGTGCCCCAAACATTTTTTTTTTTTTTTAAACAGCGGAGCACAAGGCTGCCGCTGCTCCCTGCCTCCCAAGGGGCTGACTGTGGCGTGGCCAGTCCCTCCCCCCGGGGGAGCAGCTGTGGTGGAGCGGAGAAGGGGAGGGTCTAGCGCTAGCAGTTGCGCCTTCTTCCCTGCGCCGCGGGCCGAGTCGGGCTCCCTGCCACCCCCAGGGTTCTCAGCGGCAGCGGCGGCAAGCTCGGGCGCAGGGGGGTGGCTGGCTGCCTATGCTGCCGCTGAGAGCCCAGGGGTGGCGGAGAGCCCAGCTCGGCCCACGGCGCGGGGAAGAAGGCGCAGCTGCACTCTGCTCTTCGGGCGGAGAAGCTGGGTGTCTACTCTGCCTGCAAGATACCTAGCCGGGCCTCAGGGAGCTGCACGGGCCCGCGAAGCTCCGGGGGGTAGGCAGGTCCAGTCCCTGGCCTGGGGAATGGTGTATGTGGGAGCAACCTGGGCACCCCTCCCCCAGCCAGCGCCACCCCCTCCAACACCAGCCGACTAGCTACCTTCTCCCCTGTGCACCCCCCCGCCCCAACAACCCACCCTGTCCTGCCACTTTTGCCTCTGGGCAACCTCCACTCAGCAACACCCCACCTACCCCAGCCAGCCACGGTCACCTTCACTCCTGCATCAACCTCGGGACCACCACCCCCACCTGCCATCTCCCTTCTGCCCACTCCTCCCTTGTGCAAACCCCTCCCTGCCACCTTCACCCCCCTGCAACAACCCCGGGCACAGACACACACCCTCCTGCCCACTTCTCCCTTATGCCACTCCCTACCTGCCACTGCACCCCCTGCAACGAGCCCCTTTTGCCTCTGTGCAATCTCTTCCCTGCCACTACACCCCCTCCACCTCTTGGCCACCTCCACCCCCTGCAACAAACCCATGCACCCCCCTCTCTGCCACCTTCACCCCCTGGAAGAGCCCCCATACAACCCCCCTCTTTGCAGCCCCCCATAGCCCCTGCACTTTGTGAACATCTGGGCCCCTGGGGGGAATTTGGCCGTAGGAAGGTGGGGGCTGGACATCGGAGGGGTGGGGCACAAGGTGGAAAGTTTCACCTAGGGTGCAAAATATCCTTGCACCGGCCCTGGGTCTTCCCTACTCACCCTTTAGTTTCTAACAATGCTTGAGCATTTATAGCATCTCTTCAGTTAATGGACACAAGTGTGACTTTATTTTGTAATCATTAACATACCTCTGCTTTGTGTGCAGTCTGTGGCTTAAACTATAGTACAACTGTGGAAGATAGGGTTGATCTAGTACAGTCCTACTGTTTAACATCTTAAATATCATTATAATTACTATAATGTTGACCTGAAATATCCTAAAGTGTTTTACAAGTACCAGTATCCCTTCACCCAGTAACAAAGTGCAGCCACTTCTTGGGTGGAACTGAGCTCCTGTTTAATGATACGTGGCAACACTGTGCAGTGGTTTTAAGCAAAAAAACTAAGCATGCTGTACTGAAGGTGGATTTAGGTCACCAGGGTCTAACAAGTTAGAATCTGGCCATGATTCCGGGATTAAAACCCATTACTCTGGGGGAGAAAGTGATGGGGGAGGGCATGGGAGGGAGATCTTTAATAAGCATTAGTATTCAGAACCTTAGGTTTTATCCCAAAGATAGTGCCTCTAGCAGCAATGACCACTGCTACCATAGTGAGGTACAAAGACGGCACTGATTTGGGAAGGAGAGGGCTACTACTGACTCAGCAGCACCACTACGTGCAGCAGCTGATGTTTTCCCTGAATTCCAATAAATTAAAAGATTACATCTCAAGTTACCAAAACCCATTTCACTGTTAGCAGAAATAACATGAGCAGAGAACTGAGCTTTGAAAGCAAACTGCTGAGGAGGAGAAAAGCTTAGTTAGTTGGGGAAAAAACTGGTTAAAAGAGAAATGGTTTCCAAGAGATTACCAAGGATCTGCCCTGCATTACCCCTTGCTCTAAGAACATAGCACATGATGCCCTGTTTTGAATGCAAAGCATCCACCAAGTTATCATTCTGATGGAGCCTTTAAAAGTGCCATTTGCCATGTCCTAGTTCTGTCATTTATTGTGCTGTGAGCTGACAGCACCCTGGCATCTCTGATGGAGGATCAATACCTGCTCAGAAATATGGCCTGAGGTATTAAACAGTATCATTTTATGGTGCTAAACTTCCTAGCTTGCCAGCTGTGCTCTCTGGTTGAACATTTTAATCTCTGTGAAAAGAAGGGCCAGAGACCCTCCAGGCAGTTATTACATAAGATGGAAAGTCTTTGTTCCTTAACATTCCCCATCACATGATGCATCTGTCCTATAGCACTCCCTTCTGGCCAAGTGTGATGCTATAGGTGCTTGCTTCCTCAGTTTCCCCCAATGTCATCAATAAATTAAGATGTTTTACATAAGGAACAATACCCCTTCTGAAGGATTTATCTTATTAACTAAAGGCCCAATGAAAAGCAAGCCTTCACAATAGCACCTTAGCTGGGAGATGGAGTCAATCTCACTTTATCCATTCTCATCTGGGTCCACTACTCCTCTTCAGCAAGATTCTCTCAGCTCAGGTCCTTTCCCTGGAGTGGGGTCTCTTGCCATTAAAAAATCCTTCCTTGGAGCTAGGGTTGGGCAGAGATCTGTCAGCTGCTGCTCTTCTATGGGGCAACATCTAGTTTCTGACAGGCAAGGCTTCCTGCCACTGTTTGGGAGTTCCCTGTCACTCAGAGCAGCGGTTCTCAACGAGGGGTCCACCAAGCAGGGCCGGTTTTAGACTCGCTGGGGCTCGGGACAGAAAGCCAAAGCCCGAGCCCTGTGGGGCTGAAGCCTGAGCAACTTAGCTTTGTGGGGCCCCCTGTGGCATGGGGCCGCAGGCAATTGTCCTGCTTGCTACCCCCTAACAGTGGCCCTGGTTTTTACATGCAGAAAAACAGTTGTTGTGGCACAGCCAGGCTGTGGAGTTTTTATATGGGGGGAGGGGAGGGCTCAGAGCACACTACAGGCCCCTTCCTTTGATAAGCTCCTTCCCTCAAGAGCTTCTTCTAGGAACCACCTCAGCTGAGCACTGGTAATCCTTTATCAGACTAATTAACTGCCAGCCAGCCACCTCAGGATTTAATTACTTCGAGGATCCAGGTGTGTCTGAGTTGTCTTGTGCTCCCTTAGAGGAGACAGTCTGAGGTAGGCTGGTCCCTGACTCCTCTGCAAGGGCCAGCCCCTGTGCCACCCACTAAAAAAATAAAATGTAAAATGCCAATTTAAGAACAGGCATAAAGGGACGTGGGAGGTGGTGACAACTCCACCCCTCCTGCTTTTCAAATGTGCCACAATGGAGTAGATCAAATGTCCTTGTGTTTTGGTGCCAAATTCCCAGCTCTGCCGGATGTCCTGTGTGATCTTCAGCATGTCACTTATTCTCTCTGTGCAACTGCTCCCAACTGTTAAAATGGAGATATTTCCTCCCATAACAAAACTTGCCTTGTTTCCAGTCCTGCCCAATATTCCTTCACCTAACATCTGGCAACAGAAACAGCCAACAAACTCATCACTAAGGTCCAGCAAATGCCACACTTGCCACTGTTCAGGAGTAGGTGAAAGACACCCTGCCACTGACTGCGTAGCAGAAATCCTATCTGGACAGTGCTGCACATTCTCCATCCAGCAGATAAAACAGCAGCCCACTGTGGTAGACCGAATGGGAGAGGGTCTCTGCCACTACCAAAAACTCCCATGTCACAGGCCAGTAGAAAGACTACCTGACTTTGAGCTTCCGTGCTGCCTCTGGAACCAGCCAGGTTCAGGTGTGGCGCAGGTCACTGTCCCAACACCGACCATGCTTGGGACACACACATGCCCTTTGTCCATTTCCTTTGTCTAGCATGTCTATTTGGAGTGTAAGCTCCTAGGGCAGTGACTGACCCTTACTGTGTGCTTGTACAGTACCTAGCCCAACTGAGCCTCAATCTCAGGAGCTAGGGCCTCCATCTGCTACTTTTTTCCTTCTAATAGTCAATATAGTTTTTATTTTTAATTTGGTAGAGTATTAATCTAATGGAAGAATCACAGCAGGACAAATGTATATTTGGTGGAATCAGTGTCACCGCTAGATCACCTGACAGAGAGTAATGTGGTATATCACAACTGTGGCTGTATTTTGGAGATGTCAGTATATTTTAATGATTGCACCATAGGGGAGAGCAAGGAGCTCAGGGTTCTATTCCCATCTCTGGCACTGATCTGCTGTGTGGCCTTGGGCAAGTCACATAACCTTTCTGTACCTCTAATCCCCCATCCGTAAATGTGGGAAGCTTATTCTATCTACCTCGCAGGAGCTCCAGGAGGCTTATTTCATTAATGTTTGTAAAGCACTATGAGGTCCTCTCCTGCAAAGTGCTGTATAAGTGCAAATGCTTCTTACAATTTTATTTTTAAAGAGAAGAAAAGATGTTACAACCTGGACCTGATCATACCCCCTGGGATCAGCATATGGATAGTCCTTTCCATCAATGGATCTCATCCTGTGTCTCCTGGTGGAAGATGGGTGTCAGGCATATCTGTGGCATCATTCCCCCCTGCCTTCGCTGAGGGTCCTTGTGGTGATGGGAGATCTTTGGCTAGGGAGCAATGTACTAGAAGTGAGGTTGCATTTACATATGCACCATGACAGCCATGCTGCCCAAACAGGGAGCCTGGGAGTAGTTGTGGCAGTAAAGGACCTCTCTGTAGAAGAGGCAACTCAGTGTACTTTCCCAGCTGCTGCTTAGTCCCACAAGCTTCAAGGTGCGTTGTGGGAACTAGAGTGAGACTGTCAACGTCATTTCCATTGCAATCAGACTTGAATATTCAGTCAGTTCTATGCAAACACCCAGGAGGGAGGTATCAAATAAAGGTACAGTGCTAGTTCTTTACTTTAAAGTTGACCTGCAAAACAACAAAAATATTGGGCTTGTGATTTTTTTGGCTTCTTTAGGACGTATAAAGAAGGACTGAGCTTTTTTTTTGTCTGTCTGTCTTTTACATTAGAAATTCAGGTCCTTTCTAGGCTGGAAGAGTCTATGATAAATGGAGCACTGGTGAAATGATGACATCACAAGAGCCCTGAGACTGAAAGCTATGCACTAGAAAGGGAAAGGAGTTTTAGTCAGATGGTTATATATTTCTGTTAGCACCCGCTTAACTGCAATATCTAATTAACATTTTGGAAAAAGGAAGCCTTTATATTCATGATATTTCTAAGAGATAAAGCAGCAATAACCAACCCTCCAGGTCCCTTTATAAAGAAGCACAGAAAGACACATGCCCATGTTTAAAAAAAATCATTGCAGGTCATTTTTAATACTCAGACTCAGGAATTGTCTACACAAAAAAGGTGCATGGCCTTAACTAGTATAGCTAAAGCAGTACAACCCTCTGCCCCAAGTGTGGGCACACTTACACTGCTATAAAGGTACTTGTTCCTGTATAGCTACATCTGTATGGGAAGGGGAATAAGTATTATAAAGCACCTTTATACCGGTATAACTGTGTCCACGCTGGTAGTTCCACCATGAGAGCCATGCTGCCCGGGAGATGGAGTAAGACTTGTGACATGTACATAAATTATGCTGTAGTCAAACACAATTTAGTGGGCTTTAAACCGGGGTAGCTGGGGGAAATTTAATGGCCTGGAATATACATGAGGTGAGATTAGATGATCTAGCAGACCCTTCTGGCCTTAAACCCTCTGAATAACCACCTTTTCATGCTCTCTGTATGTGTGTGTATATATATATATATATATATATATATATCCTCAATATATGTTCCATTCTATGCATCTGAAGAAGTGGGCTATAGCCCATGAAAGCTTATGCTCAAATAAATTTGTTAGTCTCTAAGGTGCCACAAGTACTCCTGTTCTTTTTGTGGTTACAGATTAACACGGCTGCTACTCTGAAACCTTATATTGCTAAAAAACTTGCCCCTAACTGAAATAGTTATACCAGTGCAAGATGTGTGTGAAGATCAGGCCTTTGTGTATTAAGTAAAGGTTTCCAATGATGGTCGAAGAGGGGATAGATGAAAAGCTCATAGAATCGTAGAAGATTAGGGTTGGAAGAGACCTCAGGAGGTCAGCTAGTCCAACCCCCTGCTCAAAGCAGGACCAATCCCCAACTAAATCATTCCAGCCAGGGCTTTGTCAAGCCATGTAACCTACTGCTCCATGTACCTCCTCACCTTGCTTCCTGGGATTATGAAGATAATACACGGACACAGAATAATTCATACAGGCTTTCTATTAAACTTGAACTATATTTTTACGTGTAGTGTTCTGCCCTTCAGAAATGGTGAGGGTTTGTTGAAAGTTTGGGCAAGTTGCAGCAACACTTGTTTTAGGGGTTTCACAGAACTCTTCTATATATGCAGTGCATTTTCTTTGCAGCTGACTTGCTCATATTTTTGATTAAGTGGGACAACAGAGGGCACTAGAACTGCAGCTATGTTTATAATAGGAGAAAGCAAAATATTTATTATCAAAGACAACAGAGCAAAGAGAATTCCTTTAATACCCCTCCCCTTGTAAAGGCAGGAAATTGATCATGTGGGAAATGCTTCCACCCCTCGATCCTAGTGAACAATCCCCTGCTCAGAGCTGCAGAGGAAGGCTAATAATAATTATATTAATAAAGAAAATGCAGTAGAAACCCTGACATTCTTTCCCATATGCCCTGCAGAAAATTCCTTCCTGATTTTATATTTGAAAATCAGTTTAGCTTTGCTCATGTGAGCAACATCATGGTAGTTAAGCATCTAATCCTACTAATACCTGGAGATAATACTGATATGTAGGCAACTGGCAAGTTGAATTAGGTTCTGCTGTACCATTAGCAGAAGGGAATTAAAAATACTGGGTACCCTATTGAAACCATATAAACAGCTTAGTCTAGTCACCTGTTCAGTGTATAAACAGGGAGAGGATGCAGGATATCTTTGTTCTTTAAGCAAGGACATTATCAGATAATACTAGGCAATGGCTGGAATCAGCTATCTGCTGCAAGTAACATAAAAACATCCCTTAGTTAGTTAGGGTTATTGGATCTGCCAAAATTATCAGTCCCCTTCACATCCTCCCCAGTAAATATGAACAGCTTCCTTTGGGCATGAACCAAGTATTGTTTCATTAACATTCAGCACCACATCTAGCAGAGAAGAAAATTACACCCAGAGAAGAGAGGAGATAGATGAAGAGCAGTGGGAAGAAAGTGAATGCTTCTAAATTCTAAAGTGAAATTTTTTTTTGCTGACTCCCCCTCCTCCAGCCTTACCTTATATAAAGAAACTGCCACGTGACATGTACTGCAGATGGATTACAAGTGGCTTAGAAGTCATCACACTAGTTGGATTCACAGTCTATAGTATTTGCTAGTCAGTACAATGGGGACAAGGTCCCTGACTGGGGTCTCTAGTTGCTACTGCAATACCCCTTAATAATAATCATACCCACATTTTTATATTTAATTAGTTTGGATTGGGAAAGTAATCCACAAAATTGTCAAGGAAAGAGTGAGATTAGTCCATATGGTCTTTCTGTTTTCTTTCCTTGGCCCTATTCTCCATAAATAGAAGATTTTCATGACTGGGAGTAAGAGCTCAGACCCCATGGTGATGAATGAAGAATAGTAACATAAACCTCCCCTACTAATTTTGCTCCTATCCACAAAGCTGCTGCTAAAATTATTGTCCTGGCCTATCAATCTGATCACAACATCCCCATCATTTACTGTCTCTCCTGATCCTCTCATCACATTTAACTTAATGTTCTTGCCTTATAGACCCTACATCACTTGCTTCCTTCCCATCTACCCAATCTGCGGGCAGATCTTCAGCTGGTGTAAATTGTCATGGCTGGTGTATTAATAGTTTAAACCAGCAGAAGATTTGTTGCCGGATCTCCCATTGCATTAACTTCTACCCCATTAGCTCTGCCAATGACACAGCCTTGATGCCTTGTTCATCTGTTTCTCCCATAAGTGTCTCATTGCCTTTTTCACACTGCCCTGCTCATGCTGGTTTGCCAAAACTCTACCTTTCTCTTCAGTCATCTCCCTCCTGAAAACATGTGATTCCTATGAAAAATTAGTCAATAATAGTCACTAACTTCTAGCTCTACTTCTGTCTAGATCTAGAAGTAACTAAACAGAGTTGCCCATGATGTGCACATGATTGTCCTGAGTATCCACCCTGCTGTATTGCTGTAACCCTCCGTCTTTCCTCACCCCACTCCAGCCTTGCTGCGTGTCAGCCTTGCTTGCTGTGTCACATCTACAATGTAGGCCCTGATCCTGCAAGCTGGTTCATGGCTGTGAACACCATTGAAGTCAATAGTTTTCAGGGTTTGGCCCAGATGGTTCAGCTTATCATAGAATCATAGAATATTAGGGTTGGAAGAGACCTCAGGAGGTCATCTAGTCCAATCCCCCGCTCAAAGCAGGACCAACACCAACTAAATAATCCCAGCCAGGGCTTTGTCAAGCCGGGCCTTAAAAACCTCTAAGGAAGGAGATTCCACCACCTCCCTAGGTAACCTATTCCAGTGCTTCACTACCTCCTAGTGAAATAGTGTTTCCTAATATCCAACCTAGACCTCGCGCACTGCAACTTGAGACCATTGCTTCTTGTTCTATCATCTGCCACCACTGAGAACAGCCGAGCTCCATCCTCTTTGGAACCCCCCTTCAGGTAGTTGAAGGCTGCTATCAAATCCCCCCTGACTCTTCTCTTCTGCAGACTAAATAACCCCAATTTCCTCAGCCTCTCCTCGTAAGTCATGTGCCCCAGCCCCCTAATCATTTTCGTTGCCATTTTCACTGGACTCTCTCCAATTTGTCCACATCCCTTCTGTAGTGGGGGGACCAAAACTGGACACAATACTCCAGGTGTGGCCTCACCAGTGCCGAATAGAGGGAAATAATCACTTCCCTTGATCTGCTGGCAATGCTCCTACTAATACAGCCCAATATGCCATTGGCCTTCTTGGCAACAAGGGCACACTGCTGACTCATATCCAGCTTCTTGTCCACTGTAATCCCCACGTCTTTTTCTGCAGAACTGCTGCTTAGCCAGTTGGTCCCCAGCTTGCAGGACCAATGCCTCAAATTGTAAGTTCTTCAGGGCAGGGCAGAGACTATGTCTTCTGGAAACACCTACCACATTTTTGAGTAGCATAAAATAATAAATAGTTAGATACAGGAGGTATATAGTGGTCCAGATTCTCAGGTGGCAGAGAGGGAGCAGAAACCTCCCCTAAGTCCCCAGCTGGGAATACTTCCAGCAAAGGAAAGTCCCTGACAGGCGTGGAGCCAGCTCCCACAACTATCCCCCTCTGGCCCAGTGTGTATTGAGGATGTGGAGGTGTGTGTGTGGGAGGCACAGGCAGAGTGAGTGGTTAGAGCACTAAGCATTCTGGCAAGCCCCATCTAGCACATGGTACCTACGTGACCATTGCCAGGTGTCATGGTATATAGCAGGCTATGCAAAACTGCTCCAGGGCCAGGGCAGAATGAGGGTGCAGAAACTGGCTCCCTGCCACGCCCCAGCCCCACTCTGCTATGTTCAGTGTTAGCTAGATGCAGCAGAGAATCTGGTCCAGCATGTTTAGTGCTTTTCTGCTTACGACAGTGGGAATTTTATCACAATGTTGTTTCATGATGCTCACACACGCAACGCACGCATATGCTTGTGCACTCTGACAGGCATCTGTACACACATATGCAAGGACATCCACACTGCTCCCTCTTTGTTCATATATTTCTTCTTTGTTAGTGGCTGCTGCCACCCATTACTATTTTCCTGCCCTCTTGCACAGTCTCTGATCAACCAAATGCTGAACAGCAGCTCCTCCAAACAGCCCACGGAGTAGTTGTGCAGAGGTGGCAGTGACAGGCAGTTATTCCTATATTGCTTAGAACGTTAAACATTAGACTGTTAACTTTTTTACAGAGAGGGGGAAAGAGAGAGAGAGAGAGATGGGTTAAAGGAAAATAGGGACAGGAGCCATGGATTTTATTCAATGTATTTGATTTATAGAATATGTCCTACTGGGCTTCCTGCAGGGCAAGAGCATTAATCATAAATCTGCATTAGATCTGAAACTCAAGGCACATATACTATGTTGGGTCTTCCCTACACAGCCATCACTCTCTTCTCAGCATAACGGGAAGGTTGGAGTTATAGATCCGATAAAAAAAACCCTTTAAAATGTGCTAACCCCTCCTCCCTACCCTGAAAGGGGCAAGTTATGAAAAGGAAAGGTCAGTCATACACCCATCCAAGACACAATACTCAGGGTAAGAACCAAGCTAGGAAAGGAAAGGGTTAGCTATTTAAACAGCCTTGTTAAACAAGACCTAATTAATACTAATCTCTCCCTTTCCCTCACCACAAGATTAGCACATCCATACTAGAGTGTACAGGAAGGAGAGTTTGGAGAGAGGAGCAGGAGAGAGGTCAGACTAGCATTAATTGTTTAGTATCAGGGGGTAGCCGTGTTAGTCTGTATGTACAAAAACAACAAGGAGTCTGGTGGCACCTTAAAGACTAACAGATTTATTTGGGCATAAGCTTTCGTGAGTAAAAACCTCACTTCTTCGGATTGTTTGTTATTTAGCGGGGCCATTTCAAGTGACCTCATTCAAAGCTTTCATTGCTTCTTGTTTTAAAATCCAAGATGACGACATGGTGAAAAAGCTCTCCATAAGTCACTCTTTACCTCAGGAGTGTTCGCTGTTCTCTGGCTCTTTATCAAACATCTCTCTGATCTGGAGGTGGACACTGAAATTCTGGTGCAGTCCATTCCAGAGATAGAGTGAATCCAACTGGCTACTGAGCTGCTCCACTTCTGAATGGTGTGGGGAGGAATTAAGAACTAGAGCAACAGAAATTGACATAAAAAGCCAGAAGAAAGCAAGCATGACAAGTGTGTTCTCCCCTGGGTTTCCAGTCTCCTGCTTTGAGAATTCAACTTTTACCTTGTGAGACAAAGAAACCTGCAGGTCTGTTTCAAGGTAGCTCTTTTACAGGAGTCATTCCTTGCCTCATGGCTGACTTTTTCCTTTCCCAAAAGAGCTGTTCGTAAATGAGCTGTTTGTTTAGTACAGGCTTAAGAGCCTGACTGTGGAACTATTAGACTATGTCTTCATTGTAAAAAGAGAGTTTTTATTATAGTGAGATAGCCAGCTGTCTTGATGTAAAACCCTAGCGGGGACAAGGCACAGGTAGTTTTAGCTCAGTGTGTCTAGTTAATCCTAGGTGGAGGGCATAGGGCTGAATTCAACTACCACTATTGAGCTATACTGATTTACACCAACTGAAACTCTGTCCCTTTATCTCCTTTTCCTACCTAGTGATTTAGACTGTGCCTTTCCCCTTTAAATAGAAAGAGCTACAGAGAAGAGGGAGTTTTTTAGGGATTGGAGATTGCTAGAAATGCACACACGCCCTGGCTTCCTGCTGATGCTAAGACATCTCCAATGTGGAAGCAGAGAAAGAACTGACAGGAAGGGGATGCAATGCATGACAGTTCGTTAGCAAGAGTTAGGCTAACTGTAACCCTAATAACGCAAGATTTGTAGAAGCGAGGAATGTGTGCGGCGAGTGGGAAAGAACTGTGTGAGAAGTTGTTGCGACCTTGTGTAGATAATGTGTAGATAATATGGAATGTAGACTAAGAGTCTACATTAGTGAGCAAAACAAGATATCAGAATGACCTATGTATAAACAAAATGCAGCTGTTGCTCATTATTGTCTGTAACAAAAGGTATAAATGCTTGCTGTAATTGTTTACTTGTTGAGAGACCTGTTTAGCTCTCTCCCTCTATGCAAATGATTGAGAGAAAATAAAGTATGTGATTTGCTGTACCCAAACAAAAAGTGAGAACTCTGTTATTCTCCGACACCAACATGGGGGCATTTCCTCACTGAGGGTGTATTTTTGTGTTAATTTCTCATGAGGCTGCTGTGAAATGTGTTGAAGATGAGAAAGCTGTGGCAATAGTTTCCTCTGGAGAAGAGACTGAAGCAGACCATTTTAATCACCATGCACTTTGTAGACTACTGTTGTATAATCCAGTTACAATTTGTAATTGAAAATAACGCTAGGCCAGATTGCACCTGTAGGACCCAGGAGTGGAATTCCCCCTCCCTGCATAAAAGGTGGGGACTAGCTGTTTCCAAGGCCCCAGATAAGGAGTGAGGAGGCTTATGGTGGGATAAATGGGATGGGTTTGGTGAGGGAACCACACTGGCACCCGCATCTACTAACCCCACGGGACACTTAAGACTTGAGTCTGTGGCAGTGCAACTGCCAGGTTGCCTGGGGCCCATAGCTGGTACTGAAGCACAAACACCTCATAACCCCCAGCAGATCCCTGAGATCTCTGTGGATCTTGGGGAATCTGCAGTGTTTGGGTGCTGGACTCCCAGGGAAGATTTCTGAGGACTCTCTGTGAGGTGAACATCAATGAGTTTCCTGGCCCCATCTGGATATTTCCATGTAGGGGTGTGAACTAAACCATTGTTGTTTCCTTTTGTTCTCCTCACCATGGTGAATGAAGCTCCATGTGGTTTGGGCTTGTTAGTCCATTGCTCAGTGTATATCTTACAAGAGAATGAATCTGAGTAATTTCAGTCACAGGCCTATATTTCAGCTGCATCTATCAGGGCCGGCTCCAGGCACCAGCTTCTCAATCAGGTGCTTGGGGCGGCCGCTCCGGAGAGGGGCGGCAGGTCCAGGTATTCGGCAGCAATTCGGCGGACGGTCCCTCATTCCGCCTGGAAGTGAAGGACCTCCCGTCGAATTGCCGCCGCAGATCGTGATCGCAGCTTTTTTTAGATCGCGATCGCGGCTTTTTTGTTTTGTTTTGTTTTGGCTGCTTGGGGCGGCCAAAACCCTGGAGCCGGCCCTGGCATCTATGGGCACAGTTGAAGGAGCGGGGAGCCCACAAAGGAGTGACTTGAGGCTCCCGCCCCCTAAGGTGGTTCTAAACCAGTCCCGGCGCTAGCATAATTTAGAGCAGCCTCAGGACTCTTTTAAAATATGTTGGTTGTGTGTATCCTGCAGGGGCCAGTATGCCAGCTGAGAATAGCCAGAGTGCTGTAGCACTTCAGTCACAACTCCAAGCCTGCTAAGGCAGGGGCCACAGTGTGGGTGGCATAGGAGCTAATTAAACAGCTCTATGTCACTTATGGACTCCCCCGTGTCAGAAGAATTCCCAGCTAGGGAGAATTACAAAGCGGTTGTAATCCAAAGAATTACAAAGCGACTGTAACCTCTATGTTTGGTGTTCTCTTAGTCTAGTTTGTAATTGAAAATAACAATTATTTTTCTCTTTTGTGTAGACATACCAAAAAAAATGGTATATGGGTTTTGATCTCTTTATAAATATGCTTGGTGTATGTCTAAGAAACTCTCACTCTGATGCCAAATAATGTTCTGCTAGCATGTTATTTATTATTACTGTATTACAGCGGAGTCTAGAGGCCCTAACAGAAATGGAGGCTCCATTTTTCTAGGCACTGTACAAACACAGTAAGTCCCTGTGCCAAAGACCTTACAGTCTAAACAGATGGGGGAAGGAGTGAGAGAAAGGGAGATTTGTTTTTAATGTTTACCAGTAGATCTATAAATTGGTACTAGGTAGGGTTGCCAACTTTCTAATTGCACAAAACTGAACACCCTTGCCCCACCCCTGCCCTGACTCTTCTGAGGCCCCACCCCCACTCACTCCATCCCCCCCTCCCTCCGTTGCTCACTCTTCCCCACCCTCACTCACTGACTCATTTTCACTGGGCTGGGGTAAGGGTTTGAGGTGTGGGAGGGGATGAGGACTCCAGCTGGGGGTGTAGGTTCTGGGGTCAGGCCAGAAATGAGGGGTGCAGGGTGCAGGAGGGAGCTCTGGGCTGGGGCAGAGGGCTGGGGTGCGGGGGGGGGGGGGGTGAGAGCTCCAGCTGGAGGTGAGGGCTCTGGGGTGGGGCCAGGGATGAGGGTGTGGGAGGGGATTCAGGGCTGGGGCAGGGGGTTGGAGTGCAGGAGAGGGTTTGGGGTGCAGACTCCAGGTGGCGCTTACCTCAGGCAGCTCCCGGGAAGTGGCTGGTATGTCCCTCCAGCTCCTAGGCATAGGCGCAGCCAGGTGCTTCGCACACTACCTGTGCCCGCAGGCACCGCCCCTGCAGCTCCCATTGCCTGTGGATTGTGGCCAATGGGAGCTGCGGAGCCGGTGCTTGGGGCGGGGGCAGCGCATGGAGGCAATGGGCAGTGGGCTCTTCCAGAGGGAATCCTTGGTGCACATGCCATATGTTGGTAGAGGGGACCTTTTTGGTGTAAGTCTTAAATTGCATACACAGCATTTGTATAGGGGGGGAAATGGGACATTAAGGTATATTTTACACCAGACAGACACCTGGAATGCTATAAGTGCTCAGCACTGTGATGAGTGCAGGCTCCTTGGTGAGATAATAGAAGTAGGCAGAATATCCCAGGTGCTGAATTAGACACTAGAGGGAGCTCTTTTGGTCTCACTGATGGCAAAGAACCAGACTGAAATCTGATAAGGAAAAATTGTACAAAGGGGCCCTAAAGTGCATTTCCTGGCTCATCACAAATTCTATAAGCATGAGAATTAGGCTCGATCACTACAGGTTGTATCGCCCCACTTCTAGCCCTGGGAGGTGGCTCCAAGGGTGAAATCTCCATGACGATGACTTCCCTCATTGTTCCCTTGGTGGGGTGGCCCCCCGGCATAGTCTGTAAGGCTCACCCACAAATCCCTGGATCCCAAGGAATCTGCAGGACACTGGGGCTGTCCACATGGAGGCTCTGGACCACAGTGACCGTTCTGTGCTTCCAGCAAGCCCATCCCACTTCCTGTAAATGTGGCTCAAATTCAACAAAACTATCAATGATATGCTTGGCTGTGGCTGATTCCCCAAGAGGGGAGAAGTAGCAGGAAAAGACAATACAGTTTGGAGCTATTACCTTTTGCCAGAAATGTTTGCAGAGCCCAAAGGAAGGACAACAATTCTTCTCTGGCCCTGCCTCCACTAAGTCTGGGCCTGCCCATTCCCTTGGTGTCCTGCCTAATTCCTTCTTCTGTGCTGATCTGGCCTTTCAACCTCTCTGTGTCCCAGTTTTCATCTCCATAAAACGGGCAAATGCTATTTACCATCCTTTGTAAAAGGCTTTGTAATCTATGGACGAGAAGCACCCTACAAGTGCTAAGTATTATCATCATCCTCATTTTGCAGAGAGAGAAAGGGAGGGGTACGTGTAAACTGACAGACAGGTTTTACTGCTCATCTCCACACTGTAATTTTTTGTGGTCGTGCCCACAGGCTCCATCTCCAAGACTGTCACTCTGCCCTTCAATGAAATGATGTCACAGAAACTGAGATCACACATTTTTCTTGTGTAACTTCTCCATGTAGCTTTTTATGCTAAATGCTTAAAATTCTGAAGTGTGCTGTGGCACATAACGTAACAAAGTCATGTGATATCTTACAACTTCTCAGTCACTTTTGTTCACTGTCCCTTGCTTTTAATTTCTTCAGGATTCTTGACATAGTATTTTCATTTTAAAAGAAATTAGAGGGCAGCAGTAAGTCGGTAGATAGCAATATACCCAAGCTCTGTGGTGTCATCCCTTTGGCCAGTCAGTGACATCTTATATTGTGGAGTCACTTTATTAGATGTCACAAAATGAGTGTCTGATAATGGCTCCAAATGAACAAATTACCTGCAAAATTAATTTTGAAAGCCCTCAGGAAAGTCAATAGGAATTAGGCGCCTAACCTGCTTAGGCGCTTTTGTAAATCATAAGGAGTACCCATCTGCATTTTTAGGTGCTGAAATGCCTTTGGAAATCTGGCTCCTCCTCCATTTCTGTGCTATTCATGTGCATAACATGAAACCCGCAATGAGTTATTTTCTTTACACTTTCCTAATTCAAAAATCATATCAATAAATAAAAACCATCTACTCTTGCGCTAGACTGAATTATTACAACCAAGAGGTAAAGCTCTGAAAAGGAAGGTTTATAATGAAAATGCAGAGCCCACATTGTTAGTCCTCTCAAAAACCCATTTCATATGCAGTATACTCCCATTTATCCTGTTATCCGAACCCCCGCATTATCCAAACCTCTTCCCTTGCCCCCCAGCATGTGATCCATACCACAGAGGGCAGGTATCTCATGCTGGGGGATAAGGGAAGAGGTTCGGATAATGAGGAGGTTTGGATAATAGAGCAGAGACCTCCCAGCCAGGACTGTTAGGAGGAGAAAGAGGATGAGTCCTCACCACTAGCCATAGGAGAGGCCACCCTGCTGCTGAATGGCTCCGGCAGCAGCTCAGGGACCCTTGTGCAGCTCCACTGTCACAGGAGTGAGTGAGCAGGGTTGTGACAGCAGAGCTGCAGAGGACTCCCTATGCTGCCACAGGGCCAATGATACCAGATCCCTGCAAGGTGCAGTGGTGGTGGTGGTGGGGATGCGGTCCTGGCAGGGCAGAGCAGAGACCCTTGGCCAGGACTATGAAGAGGAGACCCCATCTGCAGAGGAAGCCAACCCACTGATGAATGGCTGAATGGATCCTGCCCTCTCGATGATCAGAACTCCCAATTACCCAAATAAAATCCAGGTCCCCAGCGCTATTCGGATAAGCGGGAGTATACTGTAAGCCTAAAACAAAGTGTGTGAATGCCAACATGCCATCTCCTCCAATTAATGAGCTTTTGGCAACAAAACCAAATCTAATTTCTATCCTTAGAATCAGAAAATGAAATAAATGGTCAGAAAACGACACCAGTGCAGTACTGTGGAACCGTCATAACATTTTATAGACTTAGGACAAGATGACAGAGGAAAGAAAAGTTATGGCCAGGTCACACAGCGAATGCAAAATGCATGCCAATAAGCTTGGTTTTGCTAGATTTTCTCTATAGTCAAAGAGGCTTGGGATGGTAGCTCTTTGATCCATAGTCAACTAAACTATTTTATAAGTCTTACAAGTCAGTACATAAGGTCGCTGGCAAACTAACATCTTTCCCAATAAAAATGGTGTAATGAAGATTTAATCAATCCATCACAGAATCAGGGCCGGTTCTAGGTTTTTTGCTGCCCCAATGAAAAAAACTTTTGGCTGCCCCCCACCCCAGCCCTGGGCTCTCCCCCCACCCGCACCCCCTGCTGCCCCAGCGCTGGGCTCTCCCCCTCCACTCCACCCTCACCCCCTGCCGCCTCAACCCTGGGCTCTCCCCCCCACCCCACCTGCACCCCCTGCCACCCCAACCCTGGGCTCTCCCCCCCCCTTGCCACCCCAACCCTGGTCTCTCTCCCCCACACACACACCCTGCCGCCCCAACTCTGGGCTCTCCCCCCCACCCCACCCGCACCCCCGGCCGCCCCAACTCTGGGCTCTCCCTCCCACCCCACCCTACCTGCACCCCCTGCCACCCCAACCCTGGGCTCTCCCCCACCCCTTGCCACCCCAACCCTGGTCTCTCTCCCCCCCACACACACCCTGTCGCCCCACGGCTGGCTCTAGGCTTTTGCCGCCCAAGCGCAAAAAAAAAAAAAAAAAGAGGCTGGCTGAAATGCTGCCCCTGAAAATGTGCCGCCCCAAGCACCTGCTTGGTTTGCTGGTGCCTGGAGCCGGCCCTGCACAGAATGTCACTGAGGCAATTTGCCCAGTACTGTCCAGACATGTAAAAACACTGGACTGAAGATCTGGGTTCAGTTCTGGGTCACCGACTTCCTGTGTGATAATCAGTCTCTTTGTGCTGCAGTGTCCCATCTGTAAAAAGGGGCTAACAGCGTTTCTTTTCTCCCACCCTTTGTTTAGACTCTAAACTCTTCAGCACGGTGACTGTCTCTTAGTATCCATTTGTACCGTGGCTCGCACAATGACACCCCACTCTAGCTCTACAGTAATAACAATAAGTATTTTCCCCTTTTGGCTGCAGCACATAAATAGGGATCTATAACAATGAAATTAATGTCTCAGCACTGTGATTTTTACAAGCATTGCTGTAACTGTATCCCTAATCTACCAAGGCACTGCTGACCCCTTGAAGTTGCCCAGGTGTAACAGAGGACAGAATTTGGCCCAAGCACTGTTCAGACTGAATTCAAAAAAGGACATTTTAATTCTCCTGTCTTCCCTTTTTGTTTGCCTGTCACACTCCTACCCCCTGACCCACACCGCTCCACCCTAAAGAAGCAGGAAAGTGGCTGCTTGCAGAAAACATGGGCTCTGATCTTCAACCACTTATGCACTTATATAAAGTTACTCACATGTTAGTGAATGACTGGAGTCCGAGTGAGTAATCTAACTGCTTTCGTTCAGGAAGCTGAGGCACGTGCTCCTATGAAGCATGAGCAAGAGTGAACTTTCCGTGAGCCAGACTGCTCTGTGGTCTCCAGACTAGCACTATGTAACACATCCAACGGTCACATGAAGCCCTGTTTCAAAGTCAACATGTAACTTTCTGTAGCCTCAATTCCTGTTGCATTTTATTCATTAAGCTGTTTTATTTATTCTTTCCATTGGCTTGCTGCACCCGTCAGCAAGTCTCTTGACCCCACATGCATACACTATTCAAATCCTCATCATGCTAAAGAAACACTGAAAAGATCGCCTACCCCAGCTAAACAAGCCCCTCCAAACTAAACCCCTCCTTTCTAAACCCACTTGCTTGGGTCAACCTTGCAGCGTGTCACAGAGCGCAACAGCCTGGTTCTGTCAGGCAAAGTGGAAGAGCTAATTACTGAGTCAAGCGCCCTCCACTGAGATCTCCAGCTCACAGCCCTCATGGAAACCTCTTGGAGCTCTAAGCTCAAGCATCCCCATAGATCCCAACTGTTGGGTACTTAGGGCACTAAAGGCCAAATCCTCAGCCCACTGCCTAACCCAAGGAGCTGGGCGGGATAATGGGCTGATGCGTGGGGGTGGGGAAATCTTTCTCTCCATGCCATTAAGTCTGCTTTAGCTCCCCTTTCGCCCACATCCTTCACAAGAGCAAGCACAAGAGGATCTGTACAGTGGGGGATTCCCTGGCCCTAATGCCAAACATCCCCCAGTCTGCCCCTGCATGGTGCAGAACACAGATTCCATGCAGGGGACTGTGCAGCAAACATGGTGTGAACCCCATATCTGACCCCTCAAATTCTTTTCCTCCCAGTGCCACCAAACTATGCTGGCAAGGGACCTTACACAGCCATGGAGGAGGTGGCTGGAATTGCCCCAGAGAGAACTGTGGCAGCATCTAGACACCTGGGACATCAACCACAAAATGTTTCCGAGAAGAACATGGACACTTTGAATTGCATCTGGAAATGAACAGGAAGCTAATTATTGTTAGCTATTGTTACTGTCATTTCTTAATACCCGCACTGTTTAAAATATTCATACTTTGCTCTGCTCTAGTTGCAGTCCAGCTGAGGACTCTCAATGTGCTTTAAAATAGTAGAGAATTAAGCCTCACAGCAGCCCTGTGAAGTGGGGAGGTATTTTGCAGAGACAGAGGGACTAATGACTTGCCCAATACATGCTTTGTGTGTCATGTCCTCTAACCTGGCTCTGCTTGGTTTTTAAGCTTGACTCATGCGGTGACGAAATAGCAAATGGACCTCAACAACCACAAGTGTACAGCTCCTGCCCAGGGTGGTTACATTTCCTGTGCAGCCTGAAGGCATGTCACTCTCATTTTCACTAGTGTAAAACAAAACCCTTTAAAAGCTCTCTTGCTTTAAAGTGTTTCTCGGATGTTTGTGCAAGGGGCCCGTCTAAAAAGTTTAAAAGAGGAAGCAGGAGGGTGGGTAAAGAAGAGAGGGGAAAGGAACACGGGATAAAATCCAAAGGCAGGGACCACTGGGACAGGCACTTATTGTCTTTACTTATATGACACTGAGGGCATGTCTTCACTGCAAAGTCAGGCTAGGCTCTTACTTGGGTGTTGCCCCTATTCCCCTCTCATCCACGCACCAAACCCTCTCACCCAAGTTTGGTGCTGCTTTATACCCAAGCTACCTGGCACAGAGAGGAGCCTGGTTCAGAGCTCGGGTGCTCCTTTACTTAGGCTGGTAACCGGCCCACTATGCAATGAGGATACAGGCTGAATCTCTCGAGTGCTGCTGACAGCCCTCCAGCGCCTTCCCACAATTCCCTTATGCGTCCAGAAGGACAGGCAAGTTCTCCCACAATTCACTGGGAAAAATCATAGAATGGCTCAGCTTGCTGCAGCACAAAGAGCCGTGGAATATGCTCCAGATCTCCTCAGGACACATACAGGGGAGCGCAGCACCAGTGAAGAGGATACAGTAACTCAGATAGGGCTTTGCAGTGTGGCTGCTCATAGCCAACCCAGGCTAACCTGGGTGCTTAGATCTGGGTGCTGATATCAGGCTAATTTTGCAGTGGAGACACACCCTGAGAACAGATGAGTGTGTAACCAACACAAAAGGTGGGACACAGCCTGACAAAACCAGGAAATTCTAAGACCAGGCTGAGATTTTGTCTTTTTAACTTTTGCCAGGGCATAGCGTAGGGGAGTTCTGTGGGAACAAACTGAGAAATTAGAAGCCCAACTGCCTGACTTACAGAGGAAGGTGCATATCTGGGCCCCTGGTTTATGTCACCACTTCAGCTTGTTTGTATTTTTTCCCTTTAAGGAATTAATAATATATATGTAAAAATCTATAGTGTATTTGAGCAAACAAATCTCTCCAAGAAGAATATAAAATGGGCATTTATTCAACACATCAGCCCAGTTTCTCAGGTAAATCTCTGATTTAAACACAAAAAAAGAACGGAAGGCATTTCCCCCAATCTAAAAGTAGCTATTCTGGTCTCCCAGTTGAATATTGGACATTAACACACAATTATTACATACATTATTAGGCTCTTTCTTATAATTGTAACTCCCTCCCCCATTGTAAGCGATATCAGAAATCCCAGTGCTTTGTGTGTGGTGATGCTAAACCATGGACAGAGACAAAGAGAATTATCTAGACTAGAGGACAAATGAAGGATGTTCTTGAAAGCGTGCTCTCTTCCTCCTCCTCCTTTTGACACAGATCCTGCAGTCGTAACATAGGCAAATTGCCATTGTAAAGATTTGTCTGCATTAGCACTGCAGGATCAGGCCTTTGTGCTTTAGATGGCTGCCTTTTGAAATGTCTCTTCCCACGCTGTTCTCCCTTGAACATTTTCTTTTATCAGAGTTTCCCTTGCTCCATAGCATGGACTCAAAAATGCAGCAATTCCTATATTTAGGCAATCTCCTAAAGCTTCTTTGGCTTTTCCTAAAAGAGCAGGTTGCGCACAAAATGCTGTTTAATCTTCTCGCACTTTCATATTTCACAGCAAAAAAGAGCTAATAATGTTACAGCTTCAAATTGCCCCTTATTCATGGGAGTGATATTTTTCACTCTTATCTTCCCTTCTTAGAGCAATGACTAACAGCACTGTCGGCTTTTGATCAGTGTAGAAATCATATATGTTTTAGAAAGAGAAAATTGATCATTGTTGGCTAACCCAAATAGCTTAGTAATTATGTACTTTGCATTGCCATGGAGAGAAGGATAGAGCCTACAACATGAGGCTTGTCAGGCTTAGGGAAGAGATGAAAGTGGGTCAAATGGAGGATTAGCAGTGCTGCATAAGGAATTTTTAGGGGCTCCTAATGGAGCAAGCAGTGGAGACTCAGGAGACCTGGGTTTTATTCCTGGCTCCACCACTGGCCTGCAGGGTGACCTTGGGCAAGTCACTTCATTGCTCTGTGCTTCAGTTTCCCCATCTGTAAAATGGGAATAATTTGTAAAGTGCTATGAGATCTACTGATGCTAAGAGCTAGGTATTATTATCTGAAATTTAGTTTCTTCCTTGTTATTAGATGGATCTTAAGACAATGAGCCTTATGTATTCATTGTAAACATATTTCTGCACCTGGCAAAAAGCACTGGTAAATATAAAGAGACACTTCAATCAGGCTTAGTACAGCTCCTTCTAATTTGGCTAGAGAGAGTCTTCATTTTGGGCACCTGGTGGAGCTGCTGCCTAGAAACCACAAGAGTTTCAGCTAGGGTAATGTACAGGATGAGCGCGCACACAGCCATTCAACGGGGGAGCGGTTTCTAATGGAACAGATCTGCTCAAGTGTTGATTTACCAGGCAGTGGACCTATCTCTCAGCCCCAGCCGATGGCCTCCTCATACAGTTATTGCACCTTTGACTCATTCTTGGATTTGTTTATGACCACGTGAAAAAATATTTTTCAGCTCACTCTTCTAGAATTACAAACACTGGTGCTTATACTGGTAATTGTGCTGTCTTTGACTCTGTGGCACTGGGGGATGTCGGATAAGTTTTGCTGTGTGCTAATGGGAAGTGTTCACTGTGACCCTAAGAGCCCTTCAGTGCCAACTAGCAAAGGGTCCCCTGTTCTGTTACAGCCACTCCTATCAGATCTGACAAACTCACTACACATAATACACAGCATTTACAGTATTTAACCATAAAGGGTCATGTGGGGTGTCAGATGAAAGCTGATGTCATACTGATCCTCATAATTATTGTGTGATGTATGTATGGGTGATATTTAAGAAGTTGTAGGTATGTACTGAAAATATATTTTAGGGCTGGTGTCCCTGGCAGGGTTGACCAATGAGGTTTTCCTAGACAAAGGAATGCTGATTTATCTATGTTCATTGAAAATTAACATTGTAAGCCAATATACTGCAAACCCATTTATATAGGGAACCAATAGGGGGATGTGAACTCAACAGGGGATAGCACAGCGGAGTCTGTACCCCAGGGGTCAGCCTGATTGGGAAACAAAGACAATGGATTTGGGGAAGTATAAGGAGAAGCAAAAGGACATTTTGGTGTCACTGAGGAACACCTGTAGCAGGGTATGTGTGGGGTTGTTATTTGTGAATGTTCTGGATGCTGGACTGAAAACCAGCAAGCTCTACAGAAAAGGTTTAGGTGAGATAAGACTGCTTTAGATATGGATCGTAGCCAGTTAAGTTTTCATCTCTAGGAAGGGTGTTATACTTTGTTTTATTTGTAACCTGCTGTTCTTTTTACCCTTGCTCACTATCTCTTAAATCTTAACCTTTGTTAATAAACATGCACTATATTTGTTTTCACTATAAATAGATTACAGTGCTGGGTTGTTACACTGGAGCTGACAGTTGACTCAAACAAGCTGGTGTGTGGATAGTATATTTCCTTGGGAGTAGTGAACCTGGTAATTACTGTGAGTGCCCTGTGACAGGGGCTGGACGCTTCAGAGGAACACTCTTCAAGAGGGCTCAAGATGCACCTGTTGAAACCTGCAAAGCAAAGTGGCACAGGCAGAGTCCTAAGGAGAGTGCTTGAAAGCCTGGTGCTGTGCAGGCGCTGGCACCCAGCTCCCACAAGAAAGACTCCCGCACACTGGAGGCAGGGGAATAACTCTCAGTCCTGGGCATCCCAAGGAAGTGTCAGACCCACATTTATGTGATACCTGGAAATTTATCAGCCTAGCTCTTAGTAAAACCTTTACCAGCAATGTTGTCTTTGCTCTTTACACAACATAATGAATATGAGGAAACTACAGGAACACAGTGCCAAATAACTGTGTTTACTGACTATATACAAACATACAAGGCCTAGCTAAGTACACATACTGGTGGCTTCTGCAGTAGAAGATAAGGAGGCCCACTAGAGGGCTTGCAAATTATTTGAAGAGAAACTACCCAATTCCAGTCGTCGGGAGGATTATGCTGTCCTAGTTGTTCTTATATCATGTGTAAGGCCCTACCAAATTCATGGCCATGAAAAACGCGTCACGGACCGTGAAATCTGGTCTCCCACTGTGAAATTTGGTCTTTTGTGTCCTTTTACCCTATACTATACAGATGTCACGGGGGAGACCAGTGTTTCTCAAATTGGGGGTCCTGACCCAAAAGGGAGTTGCAGGAGGTCACAAGGTTATTTTAGGGGGGTTACGGTATTGCCACCCTTACTTTTGCGCTGCCTTCAGAGCTGGGGGGCTGGAGAGTGGCAACTGTTGGCCAGGCGCCCAGCTCCGAAGGCAGCACCCCACCAGCAGCAGTGCAGAAGTAAGGAGGCAATACCGCAAACCCCCCCCCCGACAATAACCTTGCAACCCCTCCCAGAACTCCTTTGGGTCAGGACCCCTACAATTACAACACCGTGAAATTTCAGATTTAATTAGCTGAAATCATGAAATTTACAATTTTAAAAATCCTATGATCATGAAATTGACCATAATGGACTGTGAATTTGGTAGAGCCCTAATCATGTGGCGGAAACCAGCATGGTTGCTAAGAGCCGGCCTCACTCTATGAAACCCAATGTTCCTAGGGGGTCTCTTAGCCTAACAGGAGCTTCAACTGTTGCAAAGGGAGAGAGAGCAACTTATTTTAATTTAAGATGAAAAAATAAACAGTTACAGAGGCCTTCTCTGCTATCTGGTGAACGTGGGGTTAACTCCAGTTTATTTTCCTGTTCCCCTTGTTTAGGTGTTCAGAGGAAGTTCTATAGCAGGGGCTTGCAATCTTTTTCTTTCTGAGGCCCCCCCCCCCCCAACATGCTATAAAAAGTCCACGGCCCACCTGTGCCCAAACAACTGTTTTTCTGCGTATCCAGTAGATTCAAAGCTGTATTAAATTGATAGTTCTACAGTTAAACACACATATAAAATATATAAAAAAATAAGATATGTACTAAAATAAAAAAATGAATATTATGTTGAAGTATTAATATGCCCAACCCGCACCGTGTGGGCTGAAGCCAAAGCCTGCGCCCTGCCACCTGGGGCTGGGGCTGAAGCTGAAGCCTGAGCCCCACTGCGTAGGGTCCCCTGTGGCATGGGGCCCCAGGCAGTTGCCCTGCTTGCTAGCCCCTAATGCCAGCCTGCTGAAGCCAATAGGTTTCAGCATATCATGCAGGAAAATTAACACGAGCTCTGGTAAAAAAAAAAGAAAAAAGCAATGTGACCAAATAGCGTGAGGTGAAACGGCTTTTATTTTTTGCAAGCTCTCTGGTTTATTTTGGTGGACCCTTCCTGAAACCCAGTTGAGAACCATGGTTCTATAAGACTGGCTGCTTCAGAGACAAAAGGAGAAAAATGCTTTTGGGAAGGTAAAGCCTCCAGACCCTGAGGTATATCATGAAATAATGGACTGAATACAAAATGGAAGCCCCCTGTCTTTGTGAGGCATTGCAAGGAGGGGTGTGTGTTTGTAGAGGGGATTTGAGAGCAATTTGTTCCTTTATTTTAAAAGAGTTTAAATCTTTTTGCATTTTGGTTTTCAGGGACCCGTTATTGGTAGCTGTGAGAGCTGCTTTTGACTGAACAAATGAAAGATCTTGTGAAATTCTTATGCTACATGTGACTTCTGAAGCCAAGGCAAGATATCCAGAATGTTTCCAAGTGTGACAAATTGCACAAAAACGGTTTTGAGTTTTGCCCCCAAAAGCAAACAAATGCCAGACCGTTCACCCAAAGAACTCTGGGGTTTGGTGCTTCACTTCTCCTTTGTCATGCTGCCACTCTCTATAGGGAGCTCCTCTGAATAAGTAATAGTGGGGTTTGTTTGTTTTCTAAGTTACCCATTTATTCATTTCTTTCTTGACATTTCTCCTAAAAGTCTTCATCTGCCTTTTCCATGGTAACAAACACCGTTTTGCTCTTTTCCCCGCTCCCTTTTTCTGTTTCTGCATCTTCCTCAGACTGATGCAATTCAAAGGAGTGCTTTTGTGAACCGAATTCCTCATGCTAGTTGTATCTTTTGTCTCAGGTCTGCTTCTGAGTCACTGTTACCTCAGCCAGTCATTGCCAATATTGCTATTCCAACCCAAAGGGCCTTTGGATCACAGCAGTAGAGAAAATTGATTTACTGTTTGTTGTCACTGAACACTAGCTTCTTAGTACCTATGGAGGAGAGAAGAAACAGCTCATAAATATTGTTCCATAAGCACTTATTAGAAAGGTGAGATAATTATAATCTGAGTGGTGCTAAATAGAAGGCTGTGCAGAACCAGTGATCCCAACATCCTGCAGGTTTCAATGGAAGTTTCAGGAAATGGGCAGCTGAGAATCCAAACAGAAAACCAATGGGAAGGAATTTTTCCCCCTGGCATTGTATTTGTTGTACACACAACACAGGTGCACATGGGGTCTGATCCAAGATGCATTGTCTTCAATGGGCTTTGGGGCAAGCTCATAGCTGGTAATATTTGTTCTGCTGAGGGAGAAAATAATCACCTAGAAATCCCTTCAGTTTAAGGCAGGAAGATGCTGGAATGGGGAAACAGAGAAATAGGAGGACTAGGCCTCCCTTAATCATGTGGATCATCCCTTCTGCTCCTGCTCCAGTTTTAAGGAAACACTACACACATCCTCACTCCTGCAATAGGAGTGCCCCCATGGGCTTACCCGCTGTCTGTGGATCAGGAGAAGAGTACTTTCCTAGACTTATTGATCGATAGTAGAATCCATCCTGACTGGCTAATGCCTGTTTCCTCTTGTACAATCCAGCAGTATTTGGTGATTAAAACTTAATGACTAAGCATACTGTGTAGCTTCTTAAGATCTTCCCCTCTCATCGAAAGGTATGTTTGCATTAATATATGGCTAATTTCTGTGCATGGCAGAGTTTTCCCAGTCTCCTAGAGGTATTGAGTTTGAAATTTCTTAGTTTAAACCACAATCCAGATATCTCCAGCCTCAAACATCTATTGGTACAGAAGCTGAAAAGATTAAAATTGAACAGTTTGGTAATAACCTGCTTCACAGATTACATTTTTGTTTAGTCCTGTGGTTGTTTGGAGACTCCTGGAGAGATCCCACGTAGCAGAAAAATGTGACTTTAAGAAGAATTGACACTGCTGTGCAGGACTGGGAAAAAAATATATGGGCCCAGGCACAGTCCTGTGATGTGAGGAACTGATATGAAGTTAAGCAATCTTGGGGTTTGTAAACTTTGTTCAACTTGTTCAAAACTCTTAGGTGTACTCATCTCTCAAAGGTTTTGTAGACATTCATTCTGTTTCTGCATTTAGTCAAGTCAATAAGCACAGCACTGAGGCTGAAAAAATTCACCTGAAACAGCAGGGTTCACTTGCCATATGATAGTAGGCCATAATAATAATAATAATATGATCAACCTCATAAATAGCTTACATTCTCATCTGTAGATCTCAAAGCACTTTATAAAGGCGGTCAGTGTCTCATTTTATGGATACGGACACAGGAATTTAAGTATTTTGACATGCATATTCCACATGCGATTTCTCAGGTGCACAACTCACTTTATGTTTTGCTGTAGTTAGCCTGACAGCAATGTATAACGCGAAGGGCGAAATACTGCCCCGATTTGCATCCCATGGGTAAGACAGGACAGAATTAATACTTGATTCCTTCCATTAGAGTGCAGTGGTATATATACTTGAGGTATGATTGAAAAGAAAGTTGCATGTTATGAATCATTATCATTTACTTATCCTGGTGTAATCAGAACAATTATAATGAATAAATTATATAAAGGAAATGTCTTGTAAGCATCCATGCAAGGGACTGACAAAAACCGGCTGCTTACCAAAGGTGGTCTAATAAAGGAGTAAACTTGCACTCAGTAGCGATGAGGATACTTTGGCCATGTTGTGTAAAACAAGAAAGGGTTGAATACAGATTTTGCTGTGTTTCTTAATTATATAGCCAATGAAACTTCATTTTTCCAAATGGAACAGGGATGTAAAACTAATTTAGATGACAGAAAGCGTAGGGCACTGGACTGAGACTCAGGAGACCTGGGTTCTATTCTTGGCTTTGACACTGGCCTGCTGTGTGTGACCTTAGGAAAGTGTTTGTCCCTCTGTTTCCCATCCCAGCATGTGTCTTGGGCCAGAGACCATCTCTCATTAAGTACCTAGTACTGAGGGGCCCCAATCTTTGCTGGGCCCTCAGGACAATACAAATAATAACATGATAACAATGAATGACGGTTTGGATAAGCAGGGGACTTTTCCATGTATACAGGCCAGACTTTCACATTTGGGTGCCTAAAGTTACTGCGATAAAGGGGAGGGGATATTGATTGGGTTTTGATTTAATTGTTGCTAATTATTTTCTGGTTTTGGGGTGTGGAGCAGCTGTAAATTCAATCTTTTTATGCAACTGTATTTTTAATTTGTGGACAGCCACTCAGAGCCTGAGACAGGTGTCTTTTATATATTATACATCTAAATGACTAAGCAGCCAGATTTTCAGTGGTGCTGAGTACTGAAGTTAATGAGAGTTAAAATCAGGCCACTTAGTTATGGTAGATGCTTACCTATGGACGTAGATGCTTAAATTTAGTCATCCAAGTTTGACAATATTGGCCTTAATGCACACTAAGAGGACATGATCTCATTTTAGATAAACACAGTTTTAGAGAACCAGCATTCAGATAAATGAGTATCCACTGCAGTAAACTAACTACATGTTAGAGATCTAGTACAAAAAATCCTGCTTCGTCTCATTCCTCAATCCTCCTAACTTCACTTCTTTTTTATTTGATACAGTCTTCTGCTTCCTTCTTCCACAGGGCTGTTTGTCCATCAAGGGCCTTATCCTACATCCATTGAAGTCAATGAAAGTTTTGCCATTGATTGCCAAGGGAGAAGGACGGGCTCCTAAATAAGCTCTTCTGAAGTTAAGTGACAAAGTGGAAAAAATGCCTAAATTCTGTTTAAAATACAGTGCAACTTCCAGTGTAGCTACCACTGGTGGAGCTGTGCTGATGTAGAATGAGGGGTCCAAAATTTCACACTCCAACTATTAGTTCTGAAGTAATGATTCAACATGTGGAATAATCAGCTTTGGCCGCAAATTGCTTAGCAGGCAGCTTGGCAACAATAATGAGAAGACTATCAGAATAAGTGATCTTTTACAAGGAGAAGGGATAGCAATAGAAGTAGACAAGTATATTAGCTTATTCTGGGTAGTTCTCCTTTCACTAGCCAGCTCTCCCTCTCATAAGCACTGTTGTGCTTGTCTGTGAGTGCTTTCCCTTCTGTCTTGGTGTCAAAAAAAGAAATCTAAACAAGGCTCTTCCCCTGCCCTTAAAAATGTAGGTAAATTGACAGAAGGCCCGGTTGAGTGATCATATAGTATTCCCCTTTGTGTTGTGCCTGGAGGAAAAGAAATCCTTGATGGGCTGCTATTAAAATGGTACATCCCCTATCCCTCCAGGACCTAGTTGTTCTCACAAACCCAATGCGTGAGGGGGCAAGAGGCCAATCTGAAATTTGAATTTTACATGTCCTGCATATAGTGCTACTGCATGTGTACATGGCTAGGTGGCGTGTGTGTCAAGACATAAGGCAGGAAACACACTCATTCAGGAGGATAGTGTTTTCTTTCATGAAAGCCTATCAGCTGTGTTGTTTCCTTGAGTGGTTTCAGTTCAGATTAGTCACCCCAAAACTTGGATGCTTATCCAGAATGTACTCTTTCCCTAGCTTTTGCCTCCCTTCTTTCTTTCTCTCTCTCACCAAGCTAAATACCTTACCCTTTCCTCCATTGTACCTTCCCCTCACCCTCCATGCCCTCCCTGTCTCATTATCCCTGCTGTTACCCTTTTGTGACCTCCAACAGATCTCACATTGGAGGACATCCTCAGTAAGAGACATCTCCAAAGGCATTGTGTACCTCTGACCAGGGGAGCCCCAGAGAGCCTTAGGTTTCAATGCAGCAGCAACTCAAGGCCTAGCAGACATATTATCAGACTTCCCACATCCTGCAGAATGCCTTTTAGAAGTTGCAGGAAGGGAGGGAGCTGGGTCTATTGGAGTTTATAGGGAGAAAAGTGGACAGTTAAGGGCTGCAATAAGGATTTGGAGGATAGGGATTGAGATGGGAATATCCATAAAGGATTCCATTTGGTTTCCATTCAGGAAAAGAACTGGTGTTCATCTTTGGTCCTTATTTCTCTGAGCTAGTTTGCTCAATGCTTACTCTCTTGATTTTGAACTCATTATAACATTATTAGGCCTGTGCCAAATTTGGCATTAAATTAAACCGGCAGGAACCCAGCGTAACTCCACTGAAGTCAGTGGAGTGATTCTAGATTTTATGCAGTATAATTGACTTCAGAATCTGCCCCAGTGTTTTTATAGTTAGATCTTCCTTCAGGAATAGGAAGGAATCAGGCTTCTATGTTTCCAAGCTGCAGTCCAGCATTTTCCACTGTGATGCTGCTGTGTGTGTGAAGGTTATTGAACTCTGTAATCCCAGCCCTTGCTTCTGAATTATTCTGAGACCGTTTATAATTGCCTTTGTACCTTTGTAAAAAAAGTAAGGCATGCTGGCAGCCTTCAGCGTTCAGATCAAATACCACTACATGATGCACTGCCTACGATACAAAGGGAAATAGAAGACAGCAATCAGTGACCGCTAAAGCCCATTAGACACCAGTTAAGTGTAGTGTAAATCTGACAGGTGGAGGGAGGAACCACGCCTAAGCAAGTTTATTTGTTTTAAATTAAAAGAATAATTTCAGAATTTTAAGTCTTGTGTCCACACTAATTCAAAGCATTAAACACAGCTGTACAGCAGGATTTATATCATCATGATGCTATTTTGAAACTGTGATTTAAGCTGGTACTAGAACAACAGCAAATATTTTTTCACTACTTGTCTTGACAAATATTTACAATTTCATTGCAGGCCATTTCAGGCCCTGAATTCATGGTGGTTTTTGCATTAAACTATGTGAAACGATCAAAACTTTCAGGGTAAAAATGGTTCTTTGTCAAAACAAAATATCATGTTCCAAATTTCAGAACATTGAGATTTTTTGCTCAGAAATTAGTCTGTTTTGAAATTTCAGGGTTTTTTTTCTGTGTGAAATTAGACCAAATAATAACAAAAGTGGAAACCTCAATTTTCAAGGTTTATGTCATTTCACTGTGATTATTTCACCCAGCCCTGTCCAGTCCATGTTTGGGTCTTGCTGGGGGATAGACTCAAACATGGCTCAGCCTCTGACTAACACCGTAAACTATGTCTTAATGGAAACAAATCATGTCAAATCTATTGGGTGAATGTGGATGCGTTAATCTGATTTTTGAATCTGGTTTGACTAATGTGATTAAAAGCAATAGCTTTCCACTGATGTGAGTGGGGATTTAGAGTGCAGAAGTGGGGCATTAGAGGTAAATAGTTAGTTGCGTGTTCTCATTTCTTGCATTACTGTATCACAGTTTCCTCCTGCTTCATTATTAGAACAATAGGAGCCCAGTCATATGTTTTCCACATCCAATATGTGAGACACAGCTCTTGTGTACAGTATTAGATTCATGATTCCACACTGTCCTTAATAACGCTGCCCTACTTTCTTTGTGGGTATGATTTACTAATATTAGCAGTGCTGAGCCCTGAAACAGAAGCCTTATTACCTTTCAGAAAAACATTCCCACATTATTGGGTACTCCTTGTTCATTTGATTTTGGGTGCTTATGCTATATTAAAAGTCTGTGTGTCTTTTGCCTCCCATAAAGCATCAATGTATGTGACTGGAACATTATAATGCTCAATTAGATTTGTGGTGATTAAAGGCCCATCCCTTTGTTAGGTGAGTTGTCCCACTGAAGTCAATGAGATACTTCCATGAGAATTACTTTGTGAGTCAAGGTTGCTCAGTCAGTTACTATAGTAGTAAATATCAGTGGATCCCTATTAATTAAAGATCTAAAGGTAGACCATATATAGTTCTCTGGCTTACTGAACCAGTTTCCCTGGAACATTTCCCACCTATATAAAGTACCTATTAAAAAGTATTTTCTCATGTTGACAGGGACATTTAGGTGCATAACTTGCATAATATTAACTGGAGTTACTGATGAGAAAATTATCCTCAATATTGTGATGGGAGTCAGTCTCTGGCTGTTGTGATTGCAAAGAAATGCTTTAAAATGTGACCTCAGTGTAAGTGATGCATCATTTCTGCCTGCTGAGTTTGTGGAGAGCCTGAAGCAATAACGCTGCCCAGTTCATTTAAATGGGTGCAAACTCAGATTCCAATGCCACTTTAAATGTCAACATTGTTAACTATTTTACTGTTCATCAAAGGAGATAAGAAAGAAGAGGAAGTATAATGTTATGAAATCTATACAATCGATTCTGAGTGATAGCTCATTTTGGATAGGCCTGTAACACTACATGGAGGGATAGAAGGGGGTTGTGATTAGCTTAATTTTCCTGAATGGGGGCTCAGCTTTGAAAGGTTTGGGAAACTTTGCTTTTGGCCACTAGAACTGAAATAATTAAAAAAACCTCATGTGCTTTCACTTTATCAGCTGCTTATTTGTTTTTACATTTACCTTTATTTGGACAGGGGAACTAGACTTTTGTCTATAATCTGTTTTGTGTGCTATAGCATAATGTTATTGTGTATTTAGAAGGGCGGGGTTCACAGCACTGCAGGAGAATGTGAACACTTAAAATCTTTTGGGGGGGGCTGAATTAAAAAAAACACTTTTTTGTTCATACTAGATTTGGTAAAGCCCCCTTCCCCCCCCCCCTTTTTTTTTTACAGAGTCTAACTTTAATTCCTAAATGATGCTGTGATCTTCTAGTAATCCAGTGTGTTTAAATGTTTTAAAATGGCTTATGTGGCACTTTTAATACAATAAGAGCTTGTTATGTGTCTTGATTGATGTTCATGAAGGAATTATGTCAGATATTCTAAATATATGTATGTTTAACTGAGAAGCATTTGAGAACAAACCAAACAGGCTTGGCAATGTTTACATAATAAAAGTAATGACTAATATGTATCTATAGCACTTTTATCAAGGATCTGAAAGAGCTTTACAACATTAATCCTCACCTCAACCTTGTGGGGTAAGTAATTACTATAACAATTATTTTAAAGATGTGTAAAATGAGGGCTTGTCTACACGGTGTGGAAAGCGCACTACAGGGTGTCATTTCTAAAGCACACTAATGTGCTGCACATTAACTGGCCTCTGTAGTTTATGGTGGTGAGCACTAGAAGTTCCCTAGTATGTTTTAATGTAGTATTGTTTGGTCCTATGTTAAAGTGCACTAGGGAATTTTTAGTGTGCACCAGCATAGCCTACACCACAGATACTCAGATCTCAGTGATTCAGGAGCCAAATTAGTGATTAACCTTACAAAAAAGAGCCACAGTAGTGTGAATTCATTGTCTCATAGTACTATATATTCATATTTAAACAGTATGACAGGAAAATATTTAGTTTTATATTTATATATATATATTTAAAAATGTGACTGACCAAGTATTATTAGTTTATCAACTACAATTGGTTAATAGCATAGTTAAAGCATCCTGATTGGTTAATAACTTAGATTGGTTAATCATTAAATCACACAGGGCTGGTCTACACTGGGGGGGGGGGGGATCGATCCAAGATACGCAACTTCAGCTATGCGAATAGCGTAACTGAAGTCGAAGTATCTTGGATTGAATTACCTGGGGTACAGACGGCGCGGGATTGATGGCCGTGGCTCCCCCATTGACTGCACTACCACCGCTCGCTCTGGTGGAGTTCCGGAGTCGACGGTGAGCACGTTCGGGGATCGATATATCGTGTCTTAACGAGACGCGATATAGCGATCCCGGATAAATCGATTGTTTTGAAGACGTACCCATAGTGTTTTAATATCATGTGCTGCAAAGAGCCGCAGGAGACACATTAAAGAGCCACTAGCAGCTCCCATGCCTCAGTCTAAGTATCACTGGTCTACACATACCAAATAGTGTGCAACAATAAGCCCTAAGACACTGGACTATTAAGACACTGATGCTGCAAGGTGCTGAGTCTTTCAGCACTTCTCAGAAGATGCTCTCCACCTTGATTCTTGAAAGTCATAGGCAGAATCAGGAATAGAACCCAGTCTCCTGCTCTAACCACTAGGAAACACTCCCTTCCTGAAAAGAAGCCATTACTTGCATGACTTAATTTTTGAGTTATAAGGAATCAGTTCTGCCTGGACTCTAACAAAGCACCCTCAGTCCCAAAAGCAGTAGTTCTATCACTTGAGATAAAGGTGAATCTCCATGAGCTGTCATAGGACTGATATAATGGGCTAAATTTATCCTTGATGAAAATACATTTGCTTCAGTGGGTTTATTCCAGGAATGAATTTAACAAATAAATTATTTAGAATAGTGAATTTAACAAATAAACAACTTAGGCCAAACAGTACAAGTAATTTCAGACATGACGACTTCCTTGGAATTGTACTCATGCAGGATCTGGATCTGTCCTTGTAACTTTATTTTGAGAACTCTCTTTCATGCAAACTATTATCCCAAAAAGCTTGACAGAATTAGGTAATACAGTTGCAGAGTTAAATGGCCTGGCATAGTATTACATGCTATAGCACTGTCGGAAAACCTGAAGGGATCACAACTGTGCAGAGATGAATTCTTTGAAAGCACATTACAAAAATTGCTCTGGAATATGAATACGTTAACATGCTGATTATTGGTATATAGCTGCCTAACCTGTCCAGTCTAACCAGAATTGTTTTCCCATTTTCTTCTTTTTTGCATGGCACATAAGCAAGAACAATTCTTTATTTTTATTTCTTCAAATCTCTAGCTGCCCATCCAATGCTCTGGGTGCCGATCCCATATATTAAAAATCACAGCATATACAGAGGACTCCCCATAAATACATCCACCTCAGCCTATACCCTCTTCAACAGCCTTAGAAAGGAGGGGGAAAAGGGGCTTTTCAATGTGCCTGGAAAATTAATAAATCTGGGCTCTGGTGGGCCAAGGGAGGGCGGCAAGTTCCTAAACTAAGCGATATAAATAACTAAAACAACAACAACAACAACCCAGCAGAACAAAACCCTGCACTGGAACATGGCCAGTCCTCTTTAAAGAAGCAAATAGATGAAACAAAAGAATGTTATCGATTCTTCTGCTCCTGGGGTTGAGTGTCCATTTAGCTCACTCCTCATATGTATTTACAAAAGGTAAAAATGAAATTTGTGCCTAGGCTTTTTGAATCACTGAGGTAGGTAAAGAACAGCAGCACTTCCTGTTGTGAAATGTAACTGGTTCTCAGTATTTTGGAAGCCTGGCTTAGCAGGCTGATAACACTGTCTGCTCTTTTATGGAACAAGATTTATTTATTTGGAATAAATTTTGGATCTCTCCTGGCTGCAGTATTTAACATATGTTGCGTGTCTGCATTATTTTTTTGGAGTTGCTATATTTTTTGCCTACTCCAAAGTTTCTCGCAGAAGCATCTGGTCCTGGCCACTTTTCGAAACAGGATACTTGATTAGATGGACCTCTGGTCTGATACAGTCTAGCAATTGCTATGCTCCTATAGACAAATGGATTACCACCTAATTTGACTCTTTTACACATATTTTATATGGGATACCTCATAACTCTTAAAAGCAAGTTAATTTTATTTTACGTATTTCAAAGTGTCTAAAAAACTCACGATGCCATACTATCTTCTTCCTAAAGTAACTTGACTATAACAGGGTTCAAAAAAGAACTAGATAAGTTCTTGGAGGATAGGTCCATCAATGGCTATTAGCCAGGATGGACAGGGATGGTATCCCTAGCCTCTGTTTGCCAGAAGCTGGGAATGGGCGACAGGGGATGGATCACTTGATGATTACCTGTTCTGTTCATTCCCTCTGGGGCACCTGGCATTGGCTACTGTTGGAAGACAGGATACTGGGCTAGATGGACCTTTGGTCTGACCCAGTATGGCTGGTATTATGTTCTTAACTTCTTATCCACAGTGCAAGTAATGCAATGTGATCAATTAAAAACATACTTATTAGCTATATAGCATATTTCATTTTTACACCACTTTACAAACATATAGTGTAACCCCTTTGGGGTTTAGAGAGCATGGCCCCTTTTAAATCTTTTTCCTAGGGTGGAGGGGGAGAGTAAGGAAAACAGGAGGGAAACTCCAGGGGGCAGCGCTGGAGCTCCAAGGAGAGAGGGAGGCAGCCTGCAGGCCCTGGAAAAGTGAAGCAGGAGAGAACCTGCCCGAGACTTGAGACGGACAGGGCTGATCGGGGACACCCCAGGACAGGAGCCAGGAGGAGCACTGTGCCAGGGAGGAATCGCCCGAGAAGGACAGGCTGGAGCTGGACCCAGTATCACAGCTGCCCAGAGCTGCGTGGGGCTGTGAGTACTGGGGCTTGTGACTCTGCATTTGGAACAAGGAGGGAGGTTGCTAGATAGTTAAGTGGGGAGGTGGTCACTCTGTGTGGCTTTGCAGAGAGCGGCAGAAGAGGGCACCGGAGGGGTTTCTTGGGGAAAGTTCACTGGTGCTGAAGATGACCAGGAGCACCCAAAACTCACCACTATATTGAAACTTTGCTCAGGACTCCTGAACTCTGTGTGCAGACATATTGCTCAGTGTCTGCCCTTCTAGACTGTGCTACCACTGGGCCTGTGGGGCCTTGGTTTGGATGCAACACTGTTCTACTGCTCCCCCTATATTTTTCCCTTGTTGTTTTTCTCCTCTCATCCCTCTGTAAATAAATATTTCCCTTGTTATATCCATTGTACTTTTCCTGTGGGTGGGTGTGTTCACTCTGGGGGGTTTGGAACAGGTGCCCCTGAAGTGGAAGGGATTTCTCCTGCTGCATTCCTGCGCGCGCCTTCTCTTGGCCAGAGCTGGCTGCAAAGCAGACTCCATCTTGGCCACGAGGGCGCTAAAGTTACAATAGTATGAGTCATGACATGGTCTAGTGCTTAGGCCCAAAATTAGATTTCAGAATTCAGGGCTTCTATGCTACTGATTTACTATGGCCCCGATTCAGCATGGAGCATTTGGAACAACTAAATGGGACTACGCGCATGCTTAAAGGTAGGCAGATGCTTAAATACCTTGCTGAGTTGGGTCCCACATGCTGTCATGCAAGTCATCTAGGCTGACATTTTCAAGTGCCACTAATTCTGAGTACTTCATTTTTGGTGGCTAGCTGGAGACAAGCACTTAAAAACTGAGGGCCCCAAAATGAAGAGAGACTTTTGAAAATTTTGCACTTACTTTCCCTCTCCCTCAGTTTCTCCATCTGTAAAATGGGGGTAATAATACTTATCCACCATTGTAAAATATTGTGAGATCTATGCATAAAACATCATTCTATGTGCTAAATGGTGTTATTATTCAACCCCTTTTTGTGGACCTACAGTCCTTTAGTGAAGGGCTCCTAGCTGCACAGCATACAAATGCCTGTACAGGGATTATGTCAATGACTAGGGATTTCAGAGTCACCCCTGCTTCCCTATAGCGCTACACACTTAAGATGCGTATCTTCTAAAGAATGGCTTCAGACTAATGGAATTGGTATGCTTCAAATGCACATTGAACAAGCTCAGGGAACAAGGGCCAATGGGCTCTGTTTTCTGGGGGAAATTCCCATGGATTTAAGTGGGGCAGGGTCAAGCCTTATCTGAGTCCTCTACTAGTTTATACAGCCTACTTTCCTGCAGAGCTCCCTTTTTCACACTGGGCCATTTAATACAATAAATGTTAACACAGCTCTTCCCTTTAAATAAAAGTACGAGAACTTTGTGAGTTGTCTCAGTGGAAATGCAATTAAAGAGACCTTGAAATAAAGTGTATGGCTCCTGCAAAGAACAAATTCTCAATAGTCTGAAAAACTGCAAAATGTGTTGGAATCTCATATCTATATGTATAAACTTGAGCAGCTCAGCTCATGTACCGTTTCTAGTGCAGCACATATGTGTGACTCAATAAGGTTTGAGTGGGAGAACCAGACAGGTCTGAATCACCAAGTTTCCTTATCTCTGAATCACTGTTATCTTTGAGTAAAACAATTGCAGCTCTCAGAGCTACAGAAGCCCAGTCATGATGATCACAAATTGTAAAATCCAGAACGAACCAACTGGTTTAAAGAAATTTCACAACCATTTGATGCTTGAGGACCCAGATTTATGTAAAAGGAAATGAGTTAATTCATGTTTTAAATTCTGGGATTTGAAAACTATTCTGGTAGACAGCAAGCTCTGTTTCCTGATATCACAGAAGTTATGTATTATTCAGCTTTACTCACTGTTGTTCCAACAGGTGTATTAAAAAGTTGTAGAACCATAGTTATAGAATATCATGGTTGTACATTTGTTGTGAAAATAGATTTAAAATGAACAGAATTTTTAAGTGTAGAGAGATACAAAAGAAATTGCTTCAGACCATTAAGGGCCTGACCCAAATCTTTCATTTGACTTCAGTGGACTTTGCATAGAAGCCTAACAGAATACATGTAGCAATTTTACATCTTAAAGGTCAACTGGAAGCTTTTACCTACCAAGAGGTGACTGAGTTCAAAAGAGTGCCAGGTCCCTGCATTTCTCTTGCAGCAGCTGATTATTCAGGTGCCCATAACAGTTCCTATCTGCAGGGACTGCATGCTTTAGAGATACAGAATGCTGAATAAATCTAATACAAAGAGACCTCTTTGAATATAGGTATTAGAATGTAGGAAGGATTTCTGATTGTACATTCCCTTATGGAAAGTTCCCCTTTCACTTAGGCTAGTAACCTGCCCACTTTGCAGTGAGGTCACAGGCTATATCACTTGGATAGTCCTCCAACATCTTCCTACAATTCCCTCCCTGTGCCCAGAAGGACTGACACATTCTCCCACGATTCACTGGGAAAGAATCATAGGGTGGGTTGACTTACTGCCGCACAAAGAACTATGGATACATTCCCAAGCGGCCTAGCAACACACATGGGGGAGCCAGCACAGCCGCACCAGTGAGGACACCGTAACTCAGATATGGCTTTGTGGTATGGCTGCTCATCTGGACTAGGCTAACTGCAGTGGAGACATACAGTAAGGGTGAGCTTGTGGATAAAGACATGTTAACAAAATAGGAAGTAATGAAATAAAACAACTAGCAAACAAGAAACTTCTCTACAAAGATACAAATACGGTCCCTATTCTGAAGATTTTATAATCTAAACAGATAACGTAGATCAGTGGTGAAGGATAGGATGAAAGTGACTGAGCGGTGAAGTTAGTATAACATCCTGCTCATTCTATGATTTTTATAAAGTTCCTAGTCCATGTTGGGGGCCGAAGTAATATAAAATATATAATTAATAAATCATAGTTCACTCTCCATTCCCAGTCTATTCCTGTGATTTAGCTACATTCTTGGGTTTATTTTTATACACAGACAAGGACAGTAAGACTAAGAAAAATTTCCAAATTACTCATCTCAGGAACATAATCTATAAATAGTTTTGAGCGTCTGACTGAGGACCCAATACAACCTTGACATTCTAAGGTAAGGTAGTGCTGCTGTGGTTATTTGACAAATGGACCTGGATCATGTTTCAATTGTTTTAAGCTCAAGTGTATCAATCTCAGTTTAGTTTGATGGTGCTTAGTTCAAAGGCGCAGAGTGCATAGCAAGCAAGACTGTTTAACTTGTAGTGATCCTCCAGGCTTCAGTTCTTTTTTTCAGTAAAGAAGTCTTTGCCCCCAGATGAGGGCAGAAAAAACAGAATCTCCATGCAGCAGTTGATAAAGGGAATACTTGCTTCTGATTCTGAATTTAATTTTCATATAGTGGTGAGTTATGGTTGCAAAAATGTCCCTGGCACAACTCCAGGAATCTAATGTAGAAAAAAATATTTTCAATTGCATTGCAATGCAATACATAAAAGCAAAAGGAAATTAGTGAAGAAACAAGAATAATAAAATGGTTTCTTTAGATGGTTTCATTGTATAGGGGTTAGCAGAGTGGAGAATAAATAGAAAACCAAGATGACATTGACTGAAATCCCCCTACATGGGCTCAAGGAACTTCCTGACCCTGATTTTTCTCTCAGGTATGACACCATTGAAACTACATTGACCTCAGTGGAGTTACTCTGGATTTACACCGGTGTAAATGAGCAGCACAGAACTGGGTGAGAAATTTTTTGCTCATCCATTCTCCCCGTGGAAGTAGAAGGGGGTTTATCCTGAAAAAGCAGTGGATCTCCAGAGATCTGTACAGATCTTGGTGAATCAACAGAGGTCAAGCCAATTTGTGCATCTGCAGTGGTTCCTGGCTGGCCCACCCAGACTACCTCTGGCCCTTTGGCAACACTATTCCTGAGTTGGATATCTCTCAACCTGCCAAGGCCTGATGTTGAACACAATGTGTGATAAACACTCAGAATGAGGGGTCAAAAATTATTAATTCAGAATGCTTAAAATGCTGAATAATTCCTCCCTTTTGTGCATATAACTTTCTGTAACCTCAGTTTTCATGATTCCTTATTTTTGATGTAAATAATTTTGAATGAGAGAAGTGAGGGGACATCGATATTTGTGTGGGATGCAGGTAACTTTGGGACTAAAATAAGTGATGTCCCTCAAAATGAGGAACATTTAAGAAACATGCTGCCAGGGAACCCACTGCCAGCTGCTATGGCCAGAACCTCTTGTCAGGAGGGAGCTGCATCATGGTGGGAGAAGAAGGAGATGAAAAAGCCAGCTAGGGCGAAATACAAAATTAAAGTTAGTGAAGAAATTTAATTAGTGTATTTTATTTGTCTTACAAACAGTGTATTTTACTACTAATGTATTTATATCATTCCCTGTATTTATAGGGCTCCAGTACCCTGGTATCTGGGCCCCCTTTACAAGCTTTAAAGTGGGAGCAGTTAGCATTAGCAAAGCAATTTTCTTTTTATGATGGTACCCCAGAGAAAACTTGAATGAGAGACGTTTCAAAAGGTATGATTAAGATTTTAGATGTCATTGAAAGATGTGCAGCCAAATCCTTCTTTATTAAAGGGAGAGGCTTAAAACCCTCCTGCCTTCTAACAGATGCAAAAGAAGAGAGTCTCCCTCCAGAGCTGGCAGCTCTGTATATTCGGTTCCTATCTCAAGCGGAACAATAAGAACAAAAATAGGTGGGGGAAGAGTTAAAGTGGAGGGAAGGCTGAGTAAGCTCTGAACAAGCCCTGAGCCCCAGGGGAGAGGGTTGCAGCAGCCGGATAGGGGGTGGTGAAAGAGTGAGGGAGGGGAGAGGAACTGAGGAAGCCCAGCCTTTCAGGATCTAGGTACAATAGAAGCCCATCCTTCTGCCTGCTTCTAAATCTTCCTGTCCCATCTAGTGCCACCAGCACTCTGCTGCCCCCTGCCAAGGGCATGCCAGCCAATTGGTGCTATTTTTCGATTGCACTGGGAAAGAAACCAGAGTGGTGGCCAATGACATGTGAGCTCTAAAGAGGGCGTTGCAGGAAAGCAGTAGGTGACAGCAAAACTCCTCCTTTTCTCGCAGTGATTAGGAGTGCTCTGTGGTGAACATGGCAGATGCAGATTAAGGTCCAGGGGGCTGCCGCCGCCTCCTCCTCTTCACTATACAACTTGTTGGCTGCCCAGCAATTTCCCGTGTCGCTGGCTGGAGAGGTAGCTGGCCGGGGAAGAGCAGCCGGGTTCGGGGCTGTGTGTGTGGTGGGGAAGAGAGGCGCCCTGGGCTGTGTGATGATCCGGGTATGGAGGGCAAGCAGGGGGGAGCATCTGGGGCCGCTGCTTTGCTGCTGAGCCGCTCCGGGAGCCGCGGGGCACAGCAGGGACCAGCTGCCAGGCGGCGTGCCAGCCACTGCTGCTGGGCTCGGGGGCGGCGTGTCCCCCTTCCCAGGGCGGCGGCGGCGGCAGCGCTGGGCTGGGTCTGATCGCTCCTTGCAGTGCCGCTCGCTGCCGCGGCGCTTATCAGCTCAGCGCCCTTCCTCTGCGCGGCAGGCAGGGGCGGAGGGCGCACACGGGGGGAAGGGGGGCGCCGAGCCGGCCAGGGCCAGAGAGCAGCAGCCATGCTGCCCGGGGTGGGGGTGTTCGGCACCAGCCTCACCGCCCGGGTCATCATCCCGCTGCTGAAGGACGAGGGCTTCTCGGTCAAAGCGATTTGGGGCCGGACCCAGGAGGAGGCGGAGGAGCTGGCCAAGGAGATGAGCGTCCCCTTCTACACCAGCCGGATAGACGAGGTCTTGCTGCACCAGGACGTGGACCTGGTCTGCATCAACCTGCCGCCACCGCTCACCAGGCAGATCGCGGTCAAAACCCTGGGTGAGTGAGTCCCACCCAGATGCCCTTTCCTCCCTGCGCACGCTGGGAAGACTAGGGCTGCTCGGGAAGCATCTCCGGGGGTTTGGGAGCATGTGCGGGATCCCCATGGCTGGGGATGGGAGGAGCATCTGTGGCCACCCATTGCACTTGTGGAGGTTCCCCGCAGAGCTTTTCCCTGTGCGTAAATAAATCAGTCAATCTAAGGAGGGGTGTGTGTGAGAGAGCGAGCGAGCTGGGTTGTGTTAGTGTCCTGTAGGAAGCCCTGCTGGGGAGGTAGCGTTATTGAAGCACTATTTTTGGTATTTTAGGATTATTGAAACTGAGATGATTTAGTGCTAAAATGTGAGATTATGGGTTTTGAGATGTCATCAGTCCTTTGTATCAGACACCTCGTTAAGGCAACATACTGGAAGTTTTTAGGAAGCAGTACTTCCCATCTCTCTTTTTTCAGAGTGTTGAAAGAGTTCACTTTTAAATGCTTGATGTTGAGACTAGTTACTCTGCAACATTATGGGTAGGGCCCTACCAAATTCATGGTCCATTTGGGTCAATTTCACGGCCATAGGATTTTTAAAATTGTAAATTTCATGATTTCAGCTATTTAAATCTGAAATTTTACAGTAGGGATCCTGACTGAAAAAGGAGTTGTGGGCAGGTCGCAAGGTTATTGTGTGTGTGTGTGTGGGGGGGGGGGGGTTGCAGTACTGCTACCCTTACTTCTGCGCGGCTGCTGGCAGCGACGCTGACTTCAGAGCTGACCCAGCCAACAGCCGCTGCTCTCCAGCCCCCCAGCTCTGAAAGCAGCGCAGAAGTAAGGGTGGCAATACCATGACCCCCCACCTTGTGACCTCCTGCAACTCCCTTTTGGGTCAGGACCTCCAATTTGAGAAATGCTGGTCTCCCCTGTGAAATCTGTGTAGCATAGAGTAAAAGCACACAAAAGATCAAATTTCAGGGGGGGGGGGGGAGATCAGATTTCACGGCCTGTGACATGTTTTTCATGGCAATTAATTTTGTAGGGCCCTAATTATGGGGTAAAATTCTGGCCCAGTTGACTTCAGTAGGAGTTTTGCCATTGACTTCAATAGACCAGGATTTCATCCATGGGGGTCTCATCCTGAGAGGTGATGAATACCCACAAGGCCTGGATGCTTAGCACCTGTCAAGATCAGGCCCTAATAGTGTCTAAAAGGTTAGGTTCAAAATGGGGAAAAACATCTGTTTCATGATGAAAGGGAGAAAATAATCAGGAGTTTTCATATGTGCATAGGGCGGCACCAGAGAAACCGTTCACCATTTACTCTTTGTGTTAAATGACAGCTTAGTACCTTGCACAGTTGGAAGGTTGCGTCTTATACAATAAGTCTAAAAAATAACCTGAGCAGGGCACAATCATCAACAGATGCAAAGCAGCAAAGCAAGCAGGAAACTATGATAATAAAGGAAATATTTTTACACAGGAGCCTTAATCAACATCAAAAAGAAGAACAGGAGGACTTGTGGCACCTTAGAGACTAACAAATTTATTAGAGCATAAGCTTTCGTGGACTACAGCCCACTTCTTCGGATGCATCCGAAGAAGTGGGCTGTAGTCCACGAAAGCTTATGCTCTAATAAATTTGTTAGTCTCTAAGGTGCCACAAGTCCTCCTGTTCTTCTTTTTGCGGATACAGACTAACACGGCTGCTACTCTGAAACCTTTAATCAACATCATATACAAAGAAAGGACTGAAAAATAGGCAAACACTTACAAAAATGATCTTCAGATTTAATTATACTTTAACACATGTAAAAACTGTGGCCTAAATTCTGCTTTCATTTACACTAATGTAAACTGGATTTACCCCATTGACTTCGTGTAGGGTAACCAGATAGCAAGTGTGAAAAATTGGGACAGGGAGTGGGGAGTAATAGGCGCCTATATAAAACAAAGCCCCAAATATCAGGATTTTCTCTATAAAATTGGGACAGCTGATCACCCTAACTTCATGGCCTCCTATGTAAAGTATTTGTTTTTCTATCAAGGTTGACTTTAGTGGAGTTACTCTCGGATTTACACCGGTGTCACTGAAATCAGACTTTGGCCCTCTAAATGTAAATGAGAGAAAGTAAATTAGGGAAAATGTGTTGAGTCATCTTTGTAACTGACAAAGGTATGTTGAGGTAAACAAATCAAATAGTGGCTATTTCGTTTCTTTCTGCAGTTCTGTGGGCTGATTGCCACGGCTGTGTATTGCATCATAGAATTACAGTATTACATTGCTACTAGAAAGCATAGTAATACTAAGTTATCATTAGTGATGTTAGTGTCGATGGGCATTTTCAGTCTTTAAAGGAAGGGTTGAGAACCAGCTCTAACAAACTTTAGTTCTCTATTCACAGGCCAGGTATAGTGCAAGTATCTGCAGTGCAAGCTTTGCCACAGTGTTTTAATATCTCTGACCAGAAATGGTTCTTGTCTTTGGGTAAAAGAACCTGATCATTCTTTATAGCAAACCTTTGACTTTTTTCTAGATTGCATATTATTTATGCTTTGCCTGCCAAAGTATGTGTTAATGGTTTTATAATGTAGATCTAAATGTCCCAGAGCATTTAAATTACCATGGAGTTAAAAAGAGAATGTCAAGGTTTTAGACCTCAAATTTGATCTAATATCAAATTGCTAGAATTTGACTGGGAAAGTCCTGCAAATTCTGAATATCCCCCTGCCCTCCCCCCAGTCCTCCTTAATGTTACTACTCCTTTACTAAGACTAGGGTGACCAGACAGCAAGGATGAAAAATCGGGATGGGGGTGGAGGGTAATAGGAGCCTATATAAGAAAAAGACCCAAAAATCGGGACTGTCCCTATAAAATCGGGACATCTAGTCACCCTAAGACCTTTCTCTTACCGCCTGTGCTTGGGTGGACCATGTCTCTACGTTCAACCCCATAGAACAAAATGGGATTCCACACAGGCACGGGGGGGGGGGGGGGGGGGGTGTCTGTTGCAGGGTCAGAATCTATGAAATCAAAAAGAAAAACAATAGTTTTGAGTGAACATCATGTTTTGTTCATCTTATGATATGTGTATGTAGTAGCAATTAACTAGCAAACATTATTTCCAGACCTGTGGTGAAATTATTGATGATGCTGGTTTGGCAAAAATAAATTCAGGCTACATTTTCAAAAAGGAAATGATGTTTCACATTACTGATTGATAGTACCTCTCCCACTCCCAGCTGTCTATGGTCAACTTGCCCTTCTGCCATTCACTATTTGTAAGTATTCTTTTTGTATTGCAATTGCAGTGAAATAGGTAAGAAACAATGCCTATATAGGAGATCCGGGCATGATATAAGGTACTGGTGTAACACCGACAAACCCTGGTGGTTGGGATCAAACCTGGAACGTCTAAAGCTAAATGCATGAGCCTCTACTGCATGAGCTAAGGCTGTAGCAGACTTATTAAGTGCTAATTGGTCTCGGGTGCCACTAGAGGGGACAGAACATCACACCCAGGAAGTGTGTGGGTTACACTGGCATGCAATATAAGATGTAAATATTAAAAACATTATGTACAGAAATATCTTTTTATCTATTAGCACTTCCTTCCCTCACTCTTTTCAAAGTGATCTCTTCGAGAGCGGTTTGATTTTAAACTCAGGCATTAGTTCTGTTACCGAAATATCGGGTCCACCTAGCTGAGAGCCAATAACAGCCAGACAGGGATAAGGAAGAGTTGCTTTATTCTGCAGAAGAAAGGAGAGCTTTGCACCTTAGTACAAAAACTCTGTCTTACACACATTTTACAGATCCTTTATACACATTCAGACAAAGGTCCTTGCAGTGTTAACACTTGATTGGTGGTTGTCAGACCCGTGCTTTTGCTATCTGGTCAGTGAAAACCGGCTTGGGACCAGCTCCAACTACCGTAAGGCCTTGAAGGGAAGACAGTTGAAAAGTTCAGGCTACTGTGTACTTGAAGTGTCTGCTTCCCCCTAATGGCCCTGGTTGACATAAAGGCTGCTCTGTTAAGGGGGGGTCACTAGTAACTTTCACAGTCCCCCCTTCGGGCCTGACAAATTCAAAAATTGTCAGGCCCGTTATGCAATTTGCGATCAAGCTGGAGGGACAGATACTGGGTTTTCTTATGGACAGCAGAGCTTTTGATCATAGCATTACACAGGCATTTGGCACATTGTATCATTGTCCAAATAACACATAGAAAGAAAAGAATCCATTTAACAATTGTTTGAAAGAGCCCCGTAAACCATGACCCAAGGTCTGGAAGGAGGTCCTCAAAACTAAAGGTGTGATCAAGAGATACAGCATGGAAAACAACAGCAGCATTCTGTTTATACATAGGTCATTCTGATATCTTGTTTTGCTCACTAATGTAGACTCTTAGTCTACATTCCATATTATCTACACAAGGTCGCAACAACTTCTCACACAGTTCTTTCCCACTTGCCTCACACATTCCTCGCTTCTACAAATCTCGCATTATTAGGGTTACAGTTAGCCTGACTCTTGCTAACAAACTGTCATGCATTGCATCCCCTTCCTGTCA
>NC_088792.1:179780841-179829124 GCF_011386835.1 Chrysemys picta bellii | reverse complement strand
TGTTGTAAATTCAGATCTCAGTGAGAGAAAACTTGGTCCTCTCTAATGGAAGGTAGGAATCGGCTTGCTTCCATTTCTCATGTCTGAATTAGATGTTTGCTTTGTTTCCATAATATCTCTTCAGTGTCTTTGTACCAGTTAAAAATAATTGGATCATTTCTGTTCAGTGTTCCTGTAAGTATGTTGGGTATTACTGTTTAAATCAAGATATTCAGATGTAAAGTAGGCAAATGGTTTTGGCAAATATTTTGAGCATCTATGTAAGTGCTTTTTAAAGTGACACACACCACTGGCGGATTACTTAAAACTCAGAGGTTTTTTTTATTGTGTTGGGAGCAGTGTGGTGGAAGGATAATTGCATGAAAAATTAAAAACGAAACTAGGCAAAATACCACAAAATAAACTCCAATGAATAGGGGATAAGAGGCGCTGAACACACCTTCCTAACTTTTTTTTTTTTAAATTTTTATCATTTTGATGTAGTAAGATTCTTCATCTGGAAAACTGTTGTGGATGATATGCGAGGATTCTTTATTCCATTGATTGTTTGATGCATTTTAATTATCTCTGCTGCTTAAGCATAATTTCAGATAAATAAAGTAAATTTGTAGAGAGATCTCTATAAATCCATCTGTGTGGCTATGAAGGCAAATCTGGTCTAAAGTTAAATTGACTGACTAGACTGTCATAGATCCTGTGAAATTTGCATCTAAAAATTAATAAAGAGAACTTTATAGCAAAGGATAACATCTCTCAAAAAGAATGGAATAACAAACACAATCATGCAGTTAAGATCAAATCTGTCATCCATAACTAATGATCTTAAGCAAGGATTCTACCCAGCCCCATTTTTGTAATACAGTGGATGTAATGTTGAGCTACACTTTCTGAAACCTTGAGTCTTGTCCGGTGACACACGAGTTCTAATGGCCTTCACTGTGTGCACTGCCATTCTAATGGAGCTAAAATAATTCTGGAAGAAGGCATTTTAATATAGAATACCTCAGGTCCATCCATAGTTCACTACAGGGTGTGGAACTTGGCAAACAAGTGGATTAAGATTAATGTATGAGTAAGAAATCTCTCTTTAATGGGTGACTATTAAAATATAACTTTTGTTTTTAGCGGTTTTCCTCTTCTGAGAACTCAGAGCTTGGCTTTAAAACCCTGCTGACAAAGATCTACATAATATAGGGGTTTTTCATAAATAATCCAAAATTTGGCTGGGCATGAAAAGGCCATGCCTCCACTTCTGCCTCTTAATCTGATCATTTAAAATGTATAACCCTTTTTTGACCTGCCTCTGATAGAGCTGAAGCCACAGAAAAGAGATCTACCTACCAAGAACATAAATTTGCCTTGATGGCTGAATCTGCGTTCAGGATTTGCTCCTTTTCTCTGTCATTCGACAAAATAACTGTGCTGTCTTTATTGTATATTCTTGTTTCTACATGTAGGGAGCCTATAATTTACTGATATATAAGTAAGAAGCATTATTATTTTGCTTTCTTTTATATATGGGATAACTTAGAGTTTCCAGTATTGGGAGTCCAGGCATTAATATCCAGTTTTACAAGAGTATGGACACTTCAAACCCTGACTGATTTTTTTTTTTTCCCTCCCCCCAATTACTTCTAATTTTCTTTCTAGCAAAGGGTATTGTTTTGTAAAATCCCTTGTTAACATTTCCTTTGCAGTGTCCTTTGTTTCTTTAAAATCATATTCCAGGTGGTTTATTTGCTGCTCATTCCTGGAAACTCTTTAATCTGAGGCTGACAGTTTCCCAGAAACCACTTTCAGTTTCTTAAGACACAAACTTACTTTTGTAGAAAGCCTATCCACATACTATTGTGATGGGTCAGATAAGTCCTGTACTGGCAATGAGGCAGTTAATTAGGCAGATAGGCTCCACACTGGCAAGGAAAAGCTTGAGGAGAGCCTGTGGACCCAGATGACCTGCTATATGTGCAGCCAATAGCAAACATGGAGCGGGGAGTTAAAAGGAGGAGACTTCACCCAGTTGAGGGCTGACCAGGAAGAAGAGCAAAATTCTGCTACTTCTTCAATCAGGCAAGCCTGGTCCCAGCCAAGAGCCTAAGGCAGCTTGCTACCTGGATGAACCATTTGGTGGGTTGGACAGAGACCCAGGAAGGTAGACAAGGACGGACAAAAGCCTGGAGCAAAAGTGTGGATCCTGCTGACAAATCCTTGGATGATCCTAATTTTTAGTTCATTGTTTTCCTTTTTGTTTTGGACTCCATGGCACTGGATCTGTGAGGGGTTGGGGACACCTGACTGGCAGGGATCTCCAGCAGGGGAATTGTGAAGGAGGGGCTGCATAGACAACCTGGTTGCACCTATGCAGGGCCAAAATAATTTATTGTAAAGAAAGAGGACTTAAAGCTCTTTAAATTAGTATTTAAACATGTGGAGTTGGATTTTGTTAGTTCAGTCTAATACCTTCTAAAACTATAGTCAAGACCAGGCAAGATGTACTTTATCATGTATTAAGGTAGTCCAGTTGAAATCTAGGAAGATCATAGGTTTTAATGGGATCAGGTAGCATGTGTTAAGAATATACACTGCCTTATCTACACTAGAGTTTTAGAACATGTTGGCTAACACCTTCTAACTCCCCTTCAAGGTTCACTCTTCTGCTGCCTAGATTTCTGTAACTTGAAAAAAATCGGTCCTGTCTGGTTTTCCCCTTACTCTTCCACACTTTCTAGTGACCCTCCTAAAGGTAGGCAGAGAAGATCCTTTTCCACTTATTTGGAAAACGAAAAGTCCTTTTCGTGTATTAAATTTTTCAGTTGCTCTAACTGAAACTGCTCCTCTACCTTCTCTTTAGCTGGCACCAGGCTCCACCTCACTGCATGTGCATTTTTGTGTTTGATTCAGCCACTTCCCCCATCCCCTCTCAGACTAATGCTTGACATGTGCATGTAGGAGTGGGAATGTAAGGGAGAGCAGGACTGATATAGGATGCTGATTAGTTATTAGATTGTGCACAAATTCTTGAATGTGGATTATACAGCTGTAATACAGAGAACTCCCAAATGCAATACCTGTGGAAAAGAGATGCAAAAAAATTTCATACTAATTATAATCCTTTACCAGTATGTAATACATAATTACATTGTTCCATATTTTCAAGTGTGCGTGCAGAGAATGCTTGACTTTGAACAGTTTTTATTTTTATTTTTGCCCTAATAGATTCCATCACACTATTACTCTGTCATAGTTTGATTAGAATGTAATTGGCATTTTAATAAGTATGTTGAACTCATTTGGCTCAAGTTCCTTGCCCAGGGTGTTGCAGTAAGCTGACTCATTTAGTCTGGTATATGTACAAAGATAAGCAAAGTTACAGGTAGCTTTGCAGTTCATATTCACTTTTTGCTTTTCCTGGGAAGAGCATGAATGTAATACAATGTAATTATTATTTAAAATGTGATGCACACAGACATTTGTCAGAACAGGGTAATAAAATGTTCTTACTAAAATAGTAAATGCTATTGTAATGAAAAATCCCATAATATGCACTTCCCGAATGTGCACATCTGTTGAGTTATTACACTTGATGTTCCTTTTTAGAAAAGGAGGGAAAACTTTAGTGCTAGAAAATTTGAAGTGATGTGGCAAAGTAAAGTCATAATGTACAACTCATTTTTTTTTAAAACTGCTGCCCAAAACCTCTGTGGCAAGACTATTTTATGTAGTATTTTTGGAAAGCAAGCCACTAACTACTAGTCAATTGGGCTGGGCAGTTGGTGTAGTAGCAAAATATGCTACCACATGGTAGGGGATTGCAGCTATGGATGCTTGTGGTACATTTCATAACTATGGCTCTGTATAAACAACAATAATGGTCCTTTGCTTTTAGTCTGGTAGAGCCCAGGAGTGAAGGGTAAGGTAATGCATTCAATTCCTAGGTCTAACCTTATTTAAGTTGCAAATTAAACATTTGAACAGCGAATTTGGGTAACTGGATTTTGATGAAAAGCTAGGTTCGGAGGTGGGAATAAGTCTGCAGTGATGAGTGAATCAGTTTAAAGTTGTATGCGGTATTTTTAACTTTGGCATTACACGTTTAAAGGTCCTGGTCGTGGAACTAGTGGTTAGCAGGAGAATGCTTAGAGTCAGCGCTGAAAAAACAGACTCAGTAGGGGGTTCTACTTTAAGTGGAGTCCTTGGAGGCTAAAAAGGCTAGTTTGTGTCTCTTCTGCATAGAAGCTTTCTTTTAATTGATCTAAAGTAAAAAGATCGAGTTCTAAGATTTGCTTGGGTAGACATATGTGATCTAAAGCCCACCCTGTACAAGTTGCAGTATGTGTAGAATTTGAGACTAAGAATTGGACTTTGATCTCTACAAATTATCTACTTAACTTTATCCAGGCTAATTGCCACTTGCTCATTTCTCTCTTTCCTCCTCCCCCCCCCCCCCCCCCCGGGCTGATGAAGCAGGAGAGAAAGAACAAATTAAATTAGTATAGCTATCGTGATCATATATCCAAACTAGAATCGTCAGGACACACTGCTGGTATTTCCCCACATCTACTCCTGCTATTTATGTTCATTATTCTGGGTTCCTGTGGGGGGTGTTTGTTGTGTTTGTGGTTTTTTTTTTTAAACTTAATGTATTTTTCTTTTTCCCTGGTCTTTCCTCAGGGGTCTTGTTTCCCTTTATTTTATATGATTTAGATAATGACCAGAAGAGTGTACTTATGTTTGTGGATGATACCAAACTGGGAGGTGTTGCAGGTGCTTCGAAGGATAGGATTAAAATTCAAAATGATCTGGAGAAATGGTCCAAAGTAAATCAGATAAAATTCAGTAAGGACAAACTCAAAGTACTTCACTTGAGAAGGAACAATCGTTTGCACATATACAAAATGAGAAATGACTGCCTAGGAAGGAGTACTGCAGAAAGGGTCTGAAGGTCATCATGGATCTGAAGCTAAATATGAGTAAACACTGTTGCAGAAAAAGCTAACATCATTCTAGGATGTATTAGCAGGAGTGTTGTAAGCATGACATGAGAAGTAATTCTTCTGCTCTACTCCGCGCTGATCAGGCCTCAACTGGAGTATTGTGTCCAGTTCTGGGCACCACATTTCAGGAAAGATGTGGACAAATTGGAGAAAATACAGAGAAGAGCAATAAAAATGATTAAAGGTCTAGAAAACATGATCTACGAGGGAAGATTGATAAAACTGGGTTTGTTTAGTCTGGAGAAGAGAAGACTGAGGGGGGGAAATTAAAAGGTTGTTACAAGGAGGAGGGAGAAAAAATGTTCTCCTTAACCTCTGAGGCTAGGACAAGAAGCAATAAGCTTAAATTGCAGCAAGGGCGGTTTGGGCTGGACATTAGGAAAAACTTCCTAAGTGTCAGGGTAGTTAAGCACTGGAATAAATAGCCCAGGGAGGTTGTGGACTTTCCATCATTGGAGATTTTTAAAAGCAGTTTAGACAAACCTGTCTGGGATGGTCTAGATCAGGGATCTCAAACTAATCACCAGGAGTCCCACATGAGGACTAGTACATTGCCCCGAGGGCTGCATCACTGAAACCTTCCATGAGGCCCCTCCTCTTCTCTGCATCCTCCCCTGAGTGCGTTGCGTCCCCCCTTCCTCCTGGAACGTCCTAAGCGCTGCCAAATAGTTGTTTGGCGGCAGGAAAGCTCTGGGAGGTAGGTGGAGGAGCGGGGACACGGCGGGCTGGGAGGTGGGGCGGGGGAGAGGGGAGCTTGGCAGGTTGCAGGAAATAACTCCGCGGGCCAGCCATGTGTTTGAGACCCCTGGTCTAGATAATACTCTAGTTCTGCCATGAGTGCGGGGAACTGAACTAGATGACCTCTTGAGGTCCCTTCCAGTCCTATGATTCTAGTTTTCGCTCTTTCCCCTTGCATCTGTCTTCCCTTATTGCTTTCCTTCTGTCATTCTTCTTTTGTTTTTCTCCTTTGTCTTGACTCTACAGTGATACTGAGTTGAGTAGGAGCTAGACTGTTTCTCATATCTTGCTCTAACTGAGAAGAGACTTTCACTGCCATACTAATCCTTTTAGAGGCATCCCATGTGTATTTGGGTAAGAAATAGCTGATGTAGTATGTTTCACATAGCACGTACAACAGTGTTCAATGTATATGCAGCACCTACCAAAGTGGGGTCCCGCTCCATGACTAGTGTTTCTAGGCATTATGATAATACCAGTGATGCATAGGACACAATCTAGAAGATAGGGTCTTTGCTCCAAAGGGCTTACATTCAAAGGGTATGCTTTTAATTCAGGGATTCCGAATAGCTGTCCTTTTATGGGCTGCCTTGGGGGGCGGGTAGGGAAAAGTCCTGAGCAGACAGTTTTGTAAACTGTTTCAGGACTATGATATTGAATGGGGTAAATCTAAATCTCATGAGAGAGCTAAAGCTAAGTGATATTTTTTTTTAATCTTTTATTAGACTACTTTAAAAAATACATTGTAATAGAAACAAGACTTATTTATGAAATAACCAAAACTAAGTAAGTAATCTAATTTTACTAATCAATACCAGAGTGGCTGAAGTATTGTAATAGCAAACATATTGTTAATTGTACACCGTGCTAGTTAATATTTGTAGTGCTACATAAATAATGTAGCAGAGACAGTTATATTGACAATATTCAGTAGCAACATCCAGTTTTTGTGTAGTTATAGAAGAGCTTTGGGAATAGGAAGTACATTTTGATGGTAGAGGCGGAAACGTGAATTAATGATTCTTGTAGTGTACAATGGGAAGAACTTAATTTCTTGATCAGAAGAAATTAAGGGATTTTAGCCTTTGTATCCTAAATAATTGAAATTGGTGTGAAATCTTACACCAAAATAGTATATATTAGATGTTATAATTTATGTAGCTATTAGTTTCTATAAGTTTCAATAGAAGGTTATGAACTGAAGAGCCAGATGAAAATCTTTTTAGAGAAAAGAAAAATTGACTATCTCTATCTGGTGTTGCCATCTCTGTCTATTTAGCATTAGTGTCATGGTCTAAATTGTTGAGTTTCCAAAACATCAGTCACTTAATTTTGGTATCAGAAATAATGATTTATAGTCTCACATGCAGTGAGACATAGCTTTTCAGCTAAAACAAGGTTGAAGAATCCAGGAATCCTCTTTTTGCTTGAGAGCAAGCAGTAAATTTTTGGTCTAGTGGTGGTTTATTTTGAAGGAGGGAGCAATTGAATGTATGTGGATTCTGTGTACATGGTGGTACAATGATGTCAGGGTTTATGCCTGTCCTCCTAGTTCCATAGTCCTAGAGTTTAAGGCCAGAAGGGACCAACGGATCATCTATTCTACTAGATGATCCTGTTTATCACAGGCCACCAACAAAACACAGCGCTGCACACTGTATCCAACAACTGAAGTTAGACCACAATATTGCAGTCCAGAGAAGACTAAACTCAGCCCATGGTACATTGTAGAATAGGGGTACCAAGATGCATGAATGTCTGAGACCCCCTGCAATCACAGGAAAATGATTAAGTGAGATGTAGCAGATAATCCTGGCAAGTGACCCGCAGCCACATGCTGCAGAGGAAAGTGAAAAAACCCCAAGGTCACTGCCAGTCTGACTTGTGGGAAAATTCCTTCCCTGCCCCACATATGGCAATCAGTTAGACCCTGAGCATGTGAGCAAGAACCAGCTAGCCAAGCACCTGAGACAGAGTGAGTGCTTGGTACCACCTCAGCACTTGCCCACCCTGCATAGTGTCCTTTCTTAAGGTGTGGCATCTGTGATACTTCAGAGGAAGGCCACCAACCCACCTGTGTTTCAGGCAGGAATGGAGGGGGAATCCCTTCCTGTCCCCTGCCAATGGCTGGCTGAAGACTTGAAGCATGAGCTTTTAGGAACATAAGACATAACCAGGAAGTGAGCCTTAGGACTGCTGAGCTCTTCCAATGCATTATTACCATTGTACAATACTTCTCTATCTCTGTTGAAAATGCCTTTCCTGATGCAGCCAAGTATCCTATTTGTGTTTTTTCACAGCTGAATCATGTTGGTGTCTCCTGAGCATAGTGTGATTGACCAACACACCCAGGTTTCTCTCCTCTGTCACTTCCAACTGATGAGCCCCCAGCTTGTAGCAGAAATTCAGATAATTAGACCCTAAGTACATGATTTTCCATTTCATACTATTGAATTTCATCCCATTTCTGTTACTCTAGTCTTCAAGATCATCCAGATCTTCTTGTATAATACTCCAAAATTCTCTTCTGATAATGCCTCCCAACTTTGTATCATCAATAGGTTTCTTTAGTACACTCCTTTTTGTGCCAAGGTCATTAATAGAAATATTGAATAAGACTGGTTCTAAGACAGGTCCTTGAGGAACTCTGCTGCTAATCTCCCTGCAGTCCAATAGTTCCATCTTTCAGCACAACCCATTGGCTTTGCTCTTTTAACCAGTTTCTTATCCACCTTCCAATTCTTGTACTAATCCTCATCTTCTCTAATTTAACAAATAATTTCCCATGTGGTACTGTGTCAAATGTTTTACCCAAGACCAAGTGTATTAGATCGACTTCATTTCCCTTAAAAATCAGTTTTTTTTCAAAGAATGAAGAGTGGCTTGGACTTTCGAGGCTGGCAAGCAGTTTTTCTTCAGTGGCCTGTTATCTTATTGGAAAAAGTGGTTGCCATGTATATCTCTGTTTGACATAGGGCTTGTCTACACTACCCACTGGATCGGCGGGCAGTGATCAATCCAGTGGGGGTCGATTTTATAAATCGACCGCTGAGTGCTTTCCTGTCAACTCCGGTACTCCACCAGAACTTCTCGCGGAGTCGACGGCAGAGCGTCAGCTGTTGACTTACTGCAGTGAAGACCCTGCAGTAAGTAGATCTAAGTACATCAACTTCAGCTAAGCTATTCCTGTAGTTGAAGTTGCATATCTTAGATCGACTCTGCACGGTAGTGTAGACAAGCCCATAGAGACCTCACTTCTGGAATTTTAGCCAAACAGCAGGGGGATTGGGACTAGTCCTTTCAGCTGAAAAACATTCATCTGTCTGTAATGTCTGGAAGATCTTTATTTTTGTGGCTGTCCCTTTGCTTGAATAACTTAGGACAGGGGACGGCAACCTTTCAGAAGTGGTGTACCGAGTCTTCATTTATTCACTCTAATTTAAGGTTTCACGTGCCAGTAATACATTTTAATGTTTTTAGAAGGTCTCTTTCTATAAGTCTGTAATATATAAATAAACTATTGTTGTATGTAAAGTACATTTTTTTTAAATGTTTAAGAAGCTTCATTTATTTAATTTTAAAAATGCAGAGCCCCGCCCCAGACCAGTGGCCAGGACCTGGGCAGTGTGAGTGCCACTGAAAATCAGCTTGCATGCCACCTTTGGCACAAGTGCCATAGGTTGCCTACCCCTAACTTAGGATATGGGATGGATCCATCAGATTCTAGGTACTGCCACTTTGGGAACTGGATGACCTGGTAAAACTGTGGGACAGGTTAGTTCATGTTCTTTCACTGACTAGCCCTCATGGTTGGCACAACAGAGAACATTATAAAGATTGTTCTAGTATTTTTTGGTGGTTGTAGTAATCTTAGTAGCCTAAGCTATTATATGTCCTTTTCAGTCCTCTTTCTTTTGAACTACATTGGAGTTTAGGGGCCTGAAAATGCATGTTCTCTCTTCTCCCCCTCCTCCCCCTGCTGTTCAGATCATAAGGTACTAATGGAAAAAGGTCATGCTAGGCTGATTTTCAATTTTGTTTTGGTCTGGGTTGAAGAACAGAGTGAAATCCCAGAGGGTATGAGATGCTGTTTATGGGAGTCTCTTTGTGGCTCGGCTATCTGGGAGTAACTTGTTTGGGAAACCTCCAGCATGTCTTTCTGTTTCCCTTATCTTAACATCTCAAAACTTCCTTTTTTGAAAATATTTCTTGTTCCTTTTTACTCAGTAGTCAAAAGGAAGATGCTTTGTGTTTCTCTCTTTCCAGGTCACTCTTTCCTCTAAATGAGGAGCTATTTCTACTGACCTCCGTTTCTGTGCTGGAAAAGCAATTCCATAGGCAGCATTTATTTCTCAAGAGGATGTGGTTGGTCACATGATAAAATGATCTTTGGTGCTGACAGCCCTAAAGAATTGGTTGCTATGCAAAAACTCTGCTCGAGTTTTAGCAATTAGTACTTTTTTTTTTTTAATTGAAAGGTCTTCCTCCTTTTCAACTGAGAATCTTGGTATTTTTCTACCTGGATTTCTAGTATGGTACAGTTACTTGGATGTAGCTTCTTGTTTGAATTATGTGTTCTAAGTAGTTGTCTGCTTTGGTTTTTGGTATGGTTACTGAAGTCCATTTGCCTATAGAAGACTGTTTTGAGGAACCAATCAGGTAGGAAAATATCTTTCCTCAAGTTCTGTTGTACAAGCCTAGACATTCTAACTCTGCTTTTTGGTTTTTGTTTGTTTGTAATGGAAGGAGAATACTATGTAAAAGACTTCCTAGACAACACTGTTTTAGTGTTACAGGAATTCAACTTGTGAGGAGGCTGCAAGCTCCTCAGTAGGAGGAATGAGTGCTGGCAAACCCTGTATAATAGGGAATAATCTCACAGCAACTCTTACTTGTATTTGTTCATTTCCTCTCTCCCCCTCCCCCCCCCGTCTGACAGGGAAAAACACATCCCTGAATCTGGACTAGTATAATATAACTGGGGAAAAGCCTAATTTTCTAGCTAACTTCTTTTGAGGACTATAAAATATATTAAATTATGGGGTTTTTTGGGCATGTCTCTTGATTTGTCTGGGTTCCATCACACTGCCTGTAAATTAACCATTAGAAATCCATTACAACCACTGTACTGTTTTCCTTCAAGTGGTTATTCTTGTTGTATCTAATTTTATACTATGCTATCAGAGGTAAACATTTTGTGTCCAAATTTACTTGGCAAATGAGCGGGGAAATGAAAGAATATTAGTGTGTGGCAAAATCTTATATATTAAAAACTATATTTTTGTTATGTTGTAAATGCAAACATGTTTCCCTGTTTCTATTCACAGCTGATGGTTTTTGGTGCTGTTCTCCTAGTTTCATGTTAGATGTGAGATGTTTAAGGAAAACTTCAAGGTTGGCAAGCAGATACTTTCTGAATAACGTTATGAAGCATAAAAAATGCCTCATTGCAGGAAACAAAGGGGGCTTGCAGTCTAACCTTTGGCTCATACTCTACTGTATTGTGGCTAAGTGCTGCGCCAGACATTTGAGTCAACCTAACCATCTATGATCAATAAGCTGCTGTCTTGTTTCCTGTAGATAGTTTTATTTCCTCTTATTTGCGTAAGCCATTTTAATGTTTAAAACATTTTAACTCTGTTTATAAAGCACAGTAAAGAAATGATAGAACACCCTTTACAAGGTTGCTCAGTTGCCGTAACTGATGACTTAAATATTTACACAAATGCATTATAAAAGTTAATACTAAACTTGCATGTATAAATCTCTCCTTCATACTTGTGCATCACTGCACTCATTCCCAGTGACATCCCGAATTTTTTTTTTAATTTGCCAGAATTTCTTGCAATTAGTTATTAAAAATAAATAGCTTGGGCACGTATCAAATGGTAGGCAAAAATAAGAAATACTTCTTTATGGCACATTGTACTTTAAAGGCTATTACAATTAATGTTCTATCTTATTCCAAGAATATAAAGACTGAATGCTGAAGTGGTTATGTAGCTAGGTTTCAAAATATGATAAACATAATTTATTTTTTTACCAATTCTATATCAGTTTTTGAATTGTGAATGCAGTAGTGGGGTGATTGTCTTGGTCAGAAGAAATGTAATTTTTATTAATTTCAAAAATGAGTGGCATTACAGCAGTTTTAGATAATGTAGCTAATTTACTGTAATAAGCTGTTTTTCTTCCTCAGTTAGTTTGAAGAAAATGGGAGATTTGATTTGTACTTCATTTCCTTTTTCTTATCCTGTAAATGAAGCAACTATGAATTAAAGCAACCTAAATCATATTTGAGTTGGAAATGTAAGGAAATTCTATGAGCAGATGTGTAGCAGAAACTGTTCAACAATAATTGAAATGCATTGGAAATGTCTTTTGGAAATTTGTTTGAGAAGTTTCAGAATGCTGCATGCATGAGTTCTGCGTTTTCAGCCTGCGGGAACCCACAGTGCTTTATATATTGTGTCTATAAGAACGTGCGCATGCAAAGTATCATGCAGTGGAAACGATCTCTAGTTTTGCTCAGATTACAGCCAACTGGATAACTGTGCTAAACATTTTACACTTCTTTGGAGGAAGAGAAATTTTTGGCTCAAGGGTCAGCAAAGGAATTCTGAGTAGGGCCATGGGATTTTTTTTTTTTTTTTTTTTTTAATGGGCATGCACAGGAGACTGACCTCTGTTTTTAATCCAATAGATTTTTCACCACACTTGAGAGAGTGATCTATAATACATGCTCTGTGTGTGTGACGGTGCAGTAATTTTTTACCAACAAAATTTAATTCCAGCTCGGTTTTCCCCCTCTCTTTACTGTGAGGAATTGCTCTGGAGAGAAATCGGAGAGTGTGCCGGTGAGAAGGCAGGGCTCACCACAAAGATCTGAAGGAATCTCAGAATGAAAAATCTTGTTTGGTAACCAATTTCGATTTATGCTGGAAACCTTCTGTTGAGTCACCTCAAAGCTTTGTAATGTGGTATTGGTGTTGCCAACAGAATGGTACTGGGATAATGATTCCCCAGGGTTTTTTAATATATTAGAAATATTTGAAATGCTGCTCTCCCTACTTTCTTCCTCTTTTTCCCTTCTGTCCCACTGAAATATTCAATAGCACAAAAGCATGTTAATGTTGGTATGAGACTGTGTTAAACATGCAGTAATGAGTGCTGAATGGCACAGTGTGGAGTTGCTCTAGCCTTTCACCTCTGGAGACCCAAATTCACGTGCTTGCTAAAGTCACAAGCTTACTGTGTAGTCAGTTTTTATATTGACTAGATTTCCCGGTTTCTTTGGCTATCATTGACCAAGCGGTACTGTATCATAATTTTTCTTCTATCACAAACACATTTCAACTTGACTTCTGATCTTCAGTCCTACAAAATTAAAAAACAAAGCCAAACTGTAACCCTTAAAACACATGTATTGCTGAAGGACTGCATGATTATATAGTCTTTATCCTCCTCATTTTGCTCCCTAACTACTCCTGTTCTCATCTCAACTTAGTCTGTATGCTGTTTGGGGCAGAAACTCTGCTTCTTCCCCTTTTTATTTTCTTTTTGTGCTCCTTATTTTCCTTTTTGTATGTGGTTCTTCAGTTTAATTGTCAGTAATATGCCCAGGTCATAGTGGCTGGCAAGAAAACATAATGCCAAAAACTGGGGTACAGAGGATCTGTGTACATCTAACATCTGTGAGAGAGGGTTTTATTGGCTCCCTCCTTTCCTTCCCATGGCTCTGTCATATATGCTTTGTATTAAAATTATTATTTTGTGACTCCTTACAAAAACAGTGTTTATATTTGGTTCTAAGGTCCAGCTCTCAGCCTCATGTAAAGTGTTTCATATGGTTGTAATAAGAGATGGAGGATCACTTAAGAATTAATGAAGACTATAATTGCTGACTTTTAAAACTGAAGAGGGGTATAGAAAACGTTGTTTATTTGATGATTAATCTTATAGGGATCTTCATGGCACATGTTCAGTTCAACAACAAATATTGCTTATAGATTTCAAGGGTTAAAAATAAGAGCTGTTGTGTAGATGAGTTTCTAAGGCTATGTCTACACTACACAGCTTTTAGTGACATGGCTGTGTCGCTACAGCCGTGCCACTAAAAGTCGTGCAGTGAAGCTGCTGTTAAACTTCCACCTCCATCGAGAGGCATTTGCGTTGTCGGCAGGAGCGCTCTGCTGCCGACAATGCACTATTCACACCTGCGCTTGTCGCAGCAAAACTTTTGTCTGCAGGGGTTAAACACCTCTGAAAGACACAAGTTTTGTTGATCAATTGCCAGTGTAGACATCCCTTCCATTTAGGCTAACAGGATTATTTATCTTCATCTTCACTTTGATCATAACCTTGTACAGTTAGCTATAGTATTTTCATTTAAAGCTTGTCGAGGATTCCACTTCTAAACCCACTTGTTGAATCGTGGTAAATACTGAAGAACCCTTTGCTAGAGCTTCTTCTGATTGCCAGGCTTGTATCAAAAGGATACTCCTTAAGTACACTATGTGAATGTGAGGCAGCATTGGTGCACTTGTGGAAATTTTTGGAAAGCGAACCGTTTGGAGAGGAGAGACTAGTTCTTAACTGAAAATGAACAGTTCCTAAATCAATTTGTCCCACCAAGAGTGAACTGCAAAAGAGTGGAAGGGGAGAGAAAAGATTGATCAGTGTCTTCCCAAAATTAGGTAACTTGTGAGATTCTGCAGTATCCTTGGATATTATGCAAATTCTGTCATTGCACACATTTACTATCTGTGTCCCTGTAATTCCAAAAGCATGTTAGTTTTGTTTTATCCTTTTGTGGAGTATTAAGTTGACTTTGAGTGTTTCATTAAGCAACTAAAATCTGTACCACAACTTACTAGATGACTCAAAAGTCTGTCTTCCTCATGTTTTGTTGCAAACCAAGGTACTTCTTTTTTCTCCAAGTTACAGTATGATTTTGCCAATGAGGAATATAGCAATGACAGTTCTCTAGTTGCAATTCAATATCGATTCCATTTCAGAAAAAAAGTTGTTTAGCGCTCAGAGTTCAATATGTCCAAGTTCTATACTCTTTTTAACAATAAATGACCGATGACTTCTCCGCTGCTATGGAGACTAGCTCTCAAATGAGAGTTATCTTTTTCTCTTAAGCCTTTTAAAATTAGAAAACGTGGCATTTTACGGAAGATTGTCTTGATTTGATTCAGTGTTTTATGTAAGGAGACAGCTTCCATTGCTTGACACCTATTCATAACACTGGAGTTTCCATTTTCTTTCTCCTAGCGTATTAGGCAAGAGAATCGATTGGCGGCTGAAATTTGGTGCTCTTCTTGGGTCACTCATCTCATGTCCGTGAAGCTGTGTGGTTGGTTTTAAAAGGAGAAGGGGGTGGGGGGGAGGACCTTCCCAAACCCTAACCTTTGAAACTCTAGTGTTTGGCATGGATTGTTTCAGAAATAATACTGGCCATCAACTTTTTTTATTTTTGAAAAGTTAGCCTACTAGGCTGTTTTACTTTCAGCTTTCTTAATATTCAAAACGTATAATACTTCTATCTTGTAGGTAAGTCATGACTCTGGACTACAGAAATTAAACTGTCCTAATTTGGGACTGAATTTGTAAAGTACCTGTATGAGGTTTCTACTATGAAGCAAGTTAAGTCAGCATGGAATTTTCAAAGAAGGTGACTGGGTCTGAGTTAATCTGTGATTGGTGAAGAACTGATGCTAGCAAGTGTCCTAGGTTGTGTGGTTGACATCTGTAGTCTGTTTTCAGAATTGCTTTGAGGTTTATCCGAAGTTCCTCAGTAGCCTGAACTTGCCACAAGCACTGTTATAGCTGAGATATGCTCTCCAGGGTGTCCCAGGCAATGTGCATTTGACAAGTTCTAGCCTGAACTTGCAGGGGAAGATCTTAGCTCTGGATACTATGATAGTTTTACACTGAGGACCTGCCCCTTTGGTGTCTGGCTGTTCTGGGCCATTCTCTAAAGCAGCTTGTGTGCAGATGAATCAATATTAGCATTGTGAGGTATGGCAGCAGGCATACCTCTCAACCTGCCAGGGCCCAGATGTGGAATGTAATTATAACAAGTACCTAGAATGAAGGACATAACAATAATTCATGTACGAAACTAAAAATGCTGTGGGTTTTTGTTCCATACTGCAGATGTGACACTCCTCCAGAGGAGAGGGCTGAATTCTATGTGTAAGTATGGTCCATGATTTGGGTCATAAATTCAGGACTTTATACTCTAAAATGCACAGTGGAATGCCCTCCAATATCTGGAGGCTTGCACAGATCTCAAGATGAGAATATGCTTAGTTCTTACATAATGGTAACTTAGTTATTTGTTAGTTACTTGTCATATTCAGCATTAGTCAATGAGAATCTGCATCTCTTTATGTCTTTTCCCCCCTCCTCCCCCCCCATGTCTGCTTTGGTGTGGGTTTTTTTTTTTTTTTTTTGCATTTCATAACCTATAGTAACTTCCAACCTAATGTGCTTCATTCTGACCACTTACCCTGATTCATCCACTAACATATCTAATTAAATAAATAAATTGACATTGAAGATTTCATCACTGTTAATTTTAAAATTGATGCTCCAATCAGATTAATAGATGACAGTGGTGTTTGCCCTCTTGTTTCAGACTGTTTGCACGTTCTGGCAGATGTCACTGCATTGGTTACTTTTGGAGGGTTGTCGCTGCTGCTGTGAGATCTAAAAACTTACTACTTTTTTAAAATGAAAAATACCAAAGAGGTCTAAACATCTGAAGACATAGTAATCTGGTAAGGCAGAAGCAGAAATTCTCATGGTTTATGTCCACATCACTCCAGATTTTATTGTAAAGCTATGGCAAGTTATCACCTCTTCCCCCTTCCCAACATCCACAGCAACTATTGCTAAAATATCAAGAACATGCTGCTTATGTTGATGAGTGCCCGGTGTTGTCAAGCAGTTCAGTTTAGAAATGACTGCCTTGTCTATGGGTAAACACATATATTGTAAAAAGAATTTCCTGCACATTTGAAGTCAAGTAACACTTGCCCAGACTTGGGATTCCAGGAGTTAACTGCCTATCATCATTTCTGGTTTCTTGTACTTTGTCCTAGTGTTGTGCAATCTGGAGTCTGCTTTAGTATACGTTGCAATAGCTGCAAAAAGTGACTGATAGGCCACATTTAGCTGCAGTTTCCCTGGAATTATTTGACTGTGGGGTATAAATTGGAATACACCAAAACAGAAGATTTAACATGTGGGAACAAGATAGGTTTTTAATCTATAGCGCTGTCTGGGAGCCCGTTAAGAGCTATGGGTAGGTTAAGTGAGGAAGCATTAGTTTCTATTTGAAGAGTCCCTTTTAGCTTTCCTTCTGCAGTTGCTCTGCAAAAGGATGTCACCCTTTTCCTTAGCACAATCTTAACTCTCCAAAGGCAATCTTAGCTCGCCAAGCAGCTTTTATTTCAAAGACTGAGAGTAAATTTATGTTAAAGCAGGCAAGGGTTTCTGAAGGGTAGAGAGAAACTACAGGTTCTTTGAGCTCCTGTGCATGTGAATCCTCCTCCTAAGAGATCAGACTGTTTTTTTCCCCCTCTTGGAGTACCTGCTAGGGGTTGCACCTGCATCCCTCAGGCTCTTGTGTTTCCCCCTACCAGGAGCATAAGAGGCAGAGTGACCCCCAACTGCCAGCCAGTTCTTTCAGACTGTCCTGGGAGAGAGTCAGAACTTTTCAGTGTCCCTCCTTCACTTTTAATTAGTTTAGATCAACCTATCCTAATCTAAAACTAATTATTGTAGTTTTTGTTTTGCATATATACCTTTGTTTCTTTTTGGCCTGTTGGCATGAAAAATAAAAAAAGACCCAGCAGGTTGTAAGTAGTCAGTAACTCACTCAGCTGTCTGTGATATGCTTCAGCCTCACTCCCCAGCTTTGGATCATGTGTGCTGCGGAAGAGTGATCCCTCTAGAAGACAGACATAATTGTTTATACTGCCTCAGGAAGAGTCATTTCAAGTGAAGTGTGTGATTTGCAAAGCTTTTTAAAAAACATACATGGAAGGCTAGAGAATCAAGACAATTTGTTTCTCATGGAAAAGACCTCGAGAGTGACTTCAGACACAGAGCTTTGAAGGTGCAGGAGACTTCTGTCATTCCTCCAGTGCTCCAGAGATGAGGGAGATTATATTAAGAGACCTCATAAATCACATAAGAGTCTGCTGCAACAGACTGAGATCCCGATAGAGCCCCTTTGTTGCCTGTGGGAGAAAAACAATGCTCGGGACATTCAGCCCACTGCCATTCAGTATCCCTGGTACCTGCTAAGAAGAGGTCAGATAAGTGGATTCTAAAGGAATCTTTATCAACACAGAAGCAGGCCTCTCACTGGGAACTCTTGTCAATTTCACTGCAGCACTCTGTCATCTAGTGCCCTAGTCAATTTCATTGCTGCTGGCTGCTGCAGCAGTAGGGAAACTCAGTGATTCATCTGTACTGTTGCTTGCAGCCTCAAGTGCCTGACGAACAGTGCCCTTGACCATGGTAGCTGACCAGTGGGAACATCATATTTCAACTAATTTCTCAGCACCAGGGGATTCAGTACCAAAGATCTCCGTCCAGAAGAATTTGGCTTCTTCCTTGGTATTGTCATCTGGAGTGCATTTGTATCCTCTCAGGAATCTGGACAGAGCTCAAATCCCTATTCTGCAGACCTCTCCTGCTTCTTTCTCATCAAAATCTCTGGTACAACAAGATGATAGTAATTTTCAATATAGGTATTCTATGAGATTTCCTGCTTCTGAGACTCTGGTCCTATCCACTCCTAAGCAAGTTATTGCACCTCCTGAGGTAGTCCAGCTGTCAGAATTTTTCTTTCTTCTTCAAATGAGTCTCTAGTAGGGAGCCTTCTTCAATACCTAATAGATTCAAGAATCTATCATCTTAAAGAGCTACTCAGGCTGAGAATTCACCATATGATTCTCTGTTACCTCTGTAGATGGTAGTACCTTAGAATACTATGTCTTATCTGTATGAATACCAGTCCTGACCATACTTGGATGCCTTGCCACAATCCAAATCATCATTTTCCCTCCTTCCTCTAAGGATGCAGACACCCACAGAGACATTGCTTGCCTATAGCCACCTCAGAAATCCCCAAACTTGGAAACAAAACAGCCTCTGCCCGAGGGCTACAAAAAGGAGATTCAGAATGATTGTTCCCCAGAAGGGCAGTTGGTATCCCCTCCTCATGTGGCTGTGGCTTCTTCTGTGCCTATGACAGTATGCTTTTCAAGAGCTGTCAAACAGGATAGCAGAGACATTACAGATTCCTTTAGAACTCATGTAAGAAAAATCATAAATTGTTTGATATCCTACAACTTTCTACCCAAAATAAATACCCATTAATGAGGCTAGCCTTAGTATCACCTGCAATTCCTTTGCCAGCTGGTGATACTATCTTCTATGCTGGCGACTTTCAAACAAGCAAATCAGAAATATAAAGTTTCTCCTAAAGGGTTCAAGTATTTTATACTACCCTGAATCCTTCATTGTTGGATTTTTCATTAGGAGTAATTACTAAAAGGCTTGGAGAGCTGCACTAAAAGAGAACCCCCCCAAAAAAGGGGGGATGAGGGAATGGTGGGAGGACCCCTAACTTGTGGGGTGTGTCTGGTTGGTTGGTTTTGTTAAATTTACTCCTGCCTCTCTTCAGGTCAGAATTTCCAACTATCAAGCAATGTTGGCCAAATATAGTTACATTCAGTGGGACAGAGTAACAAGTTTCAAGATTAACTTTATTTTTTTCTCCGTTCAGAGGAGAGTTTTATTTACTTAGTCTCTGAGGGTTTGTTAATTGCTAAAGCCTCATTACAAGCAGCATTTGATGTAGTGGATGCAGGAACATGTATGACAATGAAGGGCAAACGGGTATTGTCATAAGGAGAGAATCTTGGCTGACCGCATCAGGCCTACCTAAATAGGGTCAGAGTCTGGTACAGGACCTAACCTTTTGCAGGTCAGAATCTGTTTAGCTCCAAAACAGATGATACTTTACATTCTTGAAAGGACCCATGAGCTACCTACTTTTAAGAATCTTGGGCCTCTAAGCTCCAGCTTTAAGAGAGTAGTGTAGACCCCAAACTTTCACTAAATGGGCTTGTCAATCTTACACTTTTTTGGCTACTTTTCCCATCAGAGATCCTTCTTTTGAGTAGAGTAGGCAGAGACCAAGATTCCAGAGGAGGAACTCATCACACTTATCCATTACCTTTCCTCCCCTCCCCCACAACCCTGCCCTTTTTTTTTCATGGAGACTTGGTTTGGAATAACTACAGACCAATGGATTGTTCAGATCATTTAGGATTGTTATGCCATACAGTTCCAGACCATTCCTCTTCCCCGCCCTTCTTCCTGGTCCCTTTTCAGGACCATTCTCATGAGGATGGATAGAATGCAATAACAGATTCAGTGTTACAATGAGGTGTAATAGAGGTAATTCCTTCCTAGTTCATGGAGAGAGGATTTTATTCTCCATATTTCCTGATTGTCTCTAACCTTCTTTTTTCACAGATTCTTGACCTCGGATTACTCAGTGCACACATTCATTGCAACAAATTTCAGATAACCCTCGCTTCCATCATACCTTTTCTAGATCATATCGACTGGTTCAGTACATTTGACTTGAAAGATGTATATTTTCATATACAGATTCATTGAGCACTCAAGAAGTTCATCTTGACTCGCTAGACAAGCAAGTGCTCCCATTCAATCTGTCCATGGCACGCTGAGTCTGCACAAAATGTCTATTGGTTGTTGCTGCCCATATTTGTCATCGGGGCATGCCCGTATATCCATATCTGGACAACTGGTTGTTCCGGGGAACTTTGGAAACTCAAGTCACAAACTCTGTTCAGATGGTCCTAAAGCTTTTCTCTGGACTAATTGTCAATTTAAAGAAATCAAATCTAGTTTCGTGTCAGACTATCAAATTCATTGGACCTTTTTTCTGGACTCCAAAACAGCAGGTGCCTTTCTTCCTCAAGAGAGGTTTTTCAGCATCTGCCAATTAATTTCAGACCTGAAAATTCATCCTTGAAATTCAGTATGTCTTTTTATAACTGTTAGGCCACATGACCTCTTGTACTTATGTAACACTCTTCAGGAGTCTTGGAATGAGACCACTTCAGTCTTGGATCAAATTGGGGTTCAGACAAATATCCCTGCTATGAAAGAGTACGCACCCCTCAACTTAAGTTTTCCCATTTTCTAGGGCCTGCTCTACATCTAAAACTTGTGCTCTTTGTACCAAGAGATAACTAAGTCTTAATCTATGCTGCAAAGTTTTGCCAACATAACTATATTGGATAGAAGTGAGGGGGAGGGGAAAAACACACCCTTAGACAAAATAGCTATGCTGACAAAACCCCTGCTGTCGATGCCACTATGCTGACAGAAGAGTGCTTTTGTCAACTTAACTAATGTCATTCTGGGAGGTGGTGTAGCTGTACCTACAGAAGAATTCCTTCTGTTTTAGGCTGTGTCTTTACTAGCAGACTCTGCTGGCATAGCTATACTTGCAAAGACTCTGTTTTAAGGGTGTTTTTTGAGGAGAGTTAGTGCTCAACTCATATTGGCTTTAAATAGGAGGTGGGTACCTAATGGCTTGTCTACACAGGCAATGACTTGTGTCGTCATGGCTCTAAAAAAACCCCTCCACCTCCATGAGGGATGTAGCTACCAGCGCTGGTGCACTGTCTATACATTACAGCGCTGAAACTTGCAGCACTCGGGGGAGGGAGGGGTGTTTTTTCACACCTGTGAGTGAGAAAGTTGCAGCGCTGTAAACTGCCAGTGTAGACCAGTCCTAAAACTCCTGTGTCTTTCTGAATCTTCCTTTAAATCATTATCTCCACACTAAGTCATACTAGTCTAAAGTAAGGTTTTGACATTCAAAATGCTGTAAATGAGAGCGTTTAGATAAAACAAACTCTCTTGTGCTTAAAACTTAAGGAAAAACTTAAGCAGTTCTGATAAACACTTGAAGTACATATCTGTGTACAAGATGTCTTTCCAGTGAGACTTCGTGATGCATACAGGGGAGAACTAGATAATGGACTTGTGTAAAATGCTTCTTTCAAAATCCTACTTCCAGCAATGATTTAGTGTATGGAAAGTATACTTTAAAATGTCTGGATAACAGATTAAAGGATATTTTAAAAACATTCAAAGATACTTTCTTTGACCTTTCTTAATTTTGAGGATGATGAAGAATGTAGAACTGGAATATGAACATTACATATAGTTTGGTTTTAACTGTCAGATTATCCTTGATGGAATAATTAAAGATGCCTTCTCTCCTGTTAATTAAACTTTTTGTTTTGTGATGCAGACTTTGAGGAAGCAGATCTGCTGATTTCAAATGTTAAATAATTATGTAGACTCTTGGGTTTTGAACAGCATCTTCGGATCATTTTAAGGAGGTGGTTCTGGATGGAGTTTTTTAATTTAGTACACTGATACATGGCAATCCTTAAAAAGTTCATTAATAAAACCAGTCAATTTGTCTGAAGATGGGTTTTGTCTCCCACTTTCATTTCACAGCTGAAATCCAGGAAGTTTTTGTTACTACAATGCTAAAGAAATTGAAGATTCCACCTGAAATGAAGTGGGACCTTCTGTGTATTACTTTGTCTTCTCCTTTCTCCTGTTAGCTTTGCAGCCTGGTATTGTTTTCTAGTCTTTCAAGCTAATGTCACCAATTTCAGTTTTAGTTAATTGGCTAGAGGGCTTGCTGATAATGAATTGTTGGCTCTATTTCCTCTGAAAAAGTAATCGGATCTCCATTAGTCTGGAATATGGGGTCTGGAATCTGGTCTCAAATGTGGGTCTTTCAGTTTGCAGCAAGAAAAGAGGAATGGCCTTGATTTGTGTATAAAAAATACCTTTTGTCTTCCAAAAAAGTGGACTAACAGGACAAATTATGTTACACCTCAGAATAGAAATGAAGTTGTGCCAACAGAAAAGAGTTCAGTTGTTCAAGCAGTCTGAAGAAGAGAGCCTAAAGAGTCCCCAAACGATAACATTTAACAGATATGTAAGGTATTTGGTGTCTTGAAAGAATGAAAAGATTTTGCATCTCTTAAGTTTGAAAATAGAGATTTTTCTGTTGAGTTTAGAATAGTTATTCCCTCACAGTTCTGTTCCACCACTATAGGTTTAGTAAAATCTCAGACTTCCTAGCAACAAGGTGTTGTGAACAATGTCAGTAGTCTGCTGATAACTTTGTGGTGGTTTTTTGATGGGGCAGGCGCTGTTGTAATGCGCTCTTTAAAGAAAAGGCATTCTGTTCTCTAAGTTGTAATATACTAACTAGTGATACATTTGTCTGTGTATATTCTGCGTAGAATATTGGATCCATCAAAGTATATGCAACAACCCTCCAGGGGCTGGCTTGCAAAGGTAAGCCACAATACAACAGCTCATAAAGATTCTCCTTTACCTCAAATTATTGGAAGCAAAGGTCCTGGGTTTTATTCCTGAGACCTGGTGTAATTTCACTAGTGACTGTCCAGTCTCTTTTTGTAATCATGGATGACTTTAATAAAACTAGTTACTGTGATCTGGATGGGCTAGGTAGTAAGATAATCACTTATGTTAGATTTCTGTTAATAGCAACAACAAAAGTGTTCACATTATTTCCTTGCCATTCAACCATTACTTGTTTAATTTTAAAAATGCAGTGAAATGCATATTTAGTGCATTGCACTGAAAAGTTGGCAAACCACTATATCCTTGCAAATGACTTTAAATGAGAATTGTGCATGTAATATGGAAAAACATGTTGCTGTATCAATTAAAGGCAGGTTTAATCAGCCTGATGTCATAGTGAAAATTAAGTAGTCTGACATTTACTGTGTAATCTTTTCAATAAGATTTATAATGCTTGTTTTTTTAGCAAGATTCTAGTTTTAATTTGTTTGCATTTAGTATCTTAAAATATCTGACCCTTCCTTTGCTGCTGATGTAATTCCACATTCAGAACCATACCAGCCCTTTGGCCATGACACTTGGCAGATTCAGGCACTGTTAATCACTACTAAATAGCTGCATTCATTGTTGGAGCTTCTTTATTTGCCAAATGTTTAGTCTCTGTGGCCTTGAGGTAACGGGTGGAGAACAGGCAGGAGGTGTTTACCTTCTAGCCAATAGTCAGTTGAGAATCTATTTGCAATATTCCAATGGGAGTGTAAACTTCTGTCATTGGTATATGTTGATATTTTCAGTTGTCTTTCAACTTATTAAAAATGTCATCATTGAAGTCTCTTTACCTAATGACTCAGGTTGTAATGTATTTTTTGTAAGCTCTTTCAGGAAGGGTTCCTAAATACCCCTGTTGGTGACAGTTTGAGAGAAGCTGCTTTTTGGTTTTTAAAATGTTGTTTTTATTTATTTTTAAAGCTCAAATAACACCACATAGTAAGATGAAGAGTATGGTATTTTAAAGATTCCAAAATGCTTTGAATTAGCTTGCTTAATTGCCTTAAAATGGCTCTTTAATAATAATAAACCTATCTGTACAGTAGGCTAACCAGTTAATTGACATATGGCAATTTCTAAATACGTGAAGGAATTCTTATGCTAACAATGAACAGTGAAGTGTTCTGTTCAGAACCATAAGATCTACATTTAAAGGGTATTGCAAAATCTTAAAGAGAAAATGGCTTTAATATGTACTGATGTACCTCAATAGCCACATACGGGTTTTGTAACCCTGCGGTCTAACATGAGTTGTATAAGTGGATAGATTCTGTAAATTACTGTCAAGCGTAACAGGCAGATGTTTGGGGCCTTGCAGGTATGTTTCCTGTTTGGAATAGAAATTGGTGAAGCAGAGTTGGGTATTTTCTTCATATTCTTTATTTACAAAATGTACATGCATCCTGGTCCTTGAAGCATAGGCTGCAAACTACATACAGGCAATCCTCACTAGGATTCAGGCTTGCTATCTGCAGTCACAAAGAAGCAGATCTCTTTTGTGTTTTGCATTCTCCACTCTGCCTGAGAAGTGATTTGCACAGAGGGGAAAATTGAACTGGAGGCACCCACCTCTCTGAGTACACTTACCACTGGATTAAAGGTTATAAGGGAGGTGGTTTTGTAGACTGCTAAACTGCCTTACTTCAGGAGGGGGATTCCAGGCTGTGGATTGTAAACAAATACGGGCACCTCCTTGCAGCCTGGCATGGTTTAGGACATGCACCTCTTTTTGACTACCTTGGGTAGCTCACAGTTTAGCATGCTGGCTTTTCTGAATCCTGCTCAGAGTTGCTTGTCTCCCTATTCATTGTATAGAGTGTAGGTGCCTAACTCAGGCTTTTTGGATCCCGTTGTTGTTGTTTCAGTGACTTCCTGAGGTTCCAACCCCCCCTCCCACAAAGTTAAGTGTTGTGATGCCTAAGTCGCTCTGTGCATCCAGGCCTCCATGTCTGGACTTCAGCCTTCCTTTTTAAATAGCTGCTTTTGCAACACACAAAGAACTTCCCTAAAGATTTCTTGATGACAGGCCATCTGCAGATTTAAGTGATTCATATAGAATAGTGGTAGAACTGATCAGCAGAAATTCATTAATCCGGATTCAATCCATTCTGTCAGCTGAGGACAGGAAGATGGGCCAGTTAATGTAAAACTTCTCCCACTTAGTGGAGACCTTGTAATCTTTATAGTGGAAACATTCTAGTCTTCTGCATCTCGGTAGATAGAATGGAGTACAGCATGACATGGAAAAGAAACGCAACTTGCTGGAGATCCTTTATTATCTACTTGGACTAAAAAGACTTAACAAATAAAAAGTACGTCCTGTTAAGACATGAGATGCTGATGGTGAATTCCCCATCCTCTGCCTCAGAGGATTTTAAAGGTAATGCGGGCAGAATGAGCAGAAGAAAAGGCAAAAGGGCAAATCCCCATAGAACTTAATGGAAATCTTCCTCCTGCTGGAGAGTCCTAAATCCCACAAGCACTTCAACATGGATAAACTGAATGCCTTGATTAGGGCTTTTGAAACTTCTAAATGAAGGCAAGGGGCACAAGGGGAGAAGTAACTGACCCCCAGTTAAAAGCTCAAAGATATCAAGAAGGTGGTGGTCTTCTCTTTCAACCCAAGTTAGAAGAAGTGATGAAGGAAGCCTAGTTAGCTACTGAAGGCAAAATACCCACTTTCTTCAAAAGGTTTGGGGCTCATACAGGTTTCTGTGGTACAAAGTAGTATCCTGGGAACTGTGGAGTTCTTCTTTCCCTTAGAGAAATTTCTTCAATGATCCAAAAGATTAAGGAACCAATCCCACTGTAAAAAAGAATTTTCAATTTCTGGTGAAAAAGCTAGGAATAACCTTGGTGCATTGTTTTCTGCCAGGCTCCCTGATGTGATTATAGGAGTTTTCCAATGAAGTTGAACAAGATTCCAGAAAAGTTAGAAATAAACTGGATTTAATATTATGGCAGGTGACTCTGTATGCAGTACTGCTAGAGAACAGGTTTAATGGTATTTAAAAGTTATTTCACTAATTTCTAGTGCAGATAGCTATAGCATCTAGGTGCTTTAATTAGAGAAAATGCAAAACAAGAATGCAAGTGCACTGTATCCTGAAAGATACTATGCTCAGGTTCTGGACTGTTAAGGCTAGCAAATTCCAAAGACTGGGTGATTCCTTCAACTGAAATCTGTTCTGTTACTCACATGGCCTCCAAGTTTTAAGAAAATGTTAACACTCTCTGCTCTTCTCCTTTAGCCCATCAGCCTGAACTTTTCCCTAGACTTTCTTATAAAGGAGTCTTCCTAATTGCAAAAATGTATACTAGAGTGGGGAAACTGACAGCTCTCTTGTGCAAGCCTTCCTTTTAATCTTGTATGAAGAAAGACAAGAGAATACTGTATATGGTAACCCTGGGGGGAGGGATGGCTCAGTGGTTTGAGAATTCGCCTGCTAAACCTAGGGTTGTGAGCTCAATCCTTGAGGGAACCACTTAAGGATCTGGGGCAAAATCAGTATGTGGTCCTGCTAGTGAAGGCAGGGGGCTGGACTTGATGGCCTTTCAGGGTCCATTCCAGCTCTGAGATAAGTATATCTCTATATTTAGTCCTGGAAATTTTCTCCGAGGTGGTTGTCCTTAGTTACAACCATGAGGTCTTGTTTAATAGATTCTTAAGACTGAGTTTCTGGCTGAAAAGTGCAGGTGAACAATAGCTTCCAAGAGCAGTGGGAGGCTGTTACATTGAGTCTGAAGAGTGTAGGTGTTAAACAAGAGTTTTTGGCAGCATGTATTGACTAGCTTGAGGCTATGTAGAATGCAGATAATTAATGGAATGAGTTCCACTAAGTTAGGATTGAGTGTCACTATAAAGGGAGTGGCAATACTAGAGAGAAGGGAATGCTTTCCAGACTATTTTTACAGTAATTCTAAGCTTAACTAAAGAAGACGACATCCTGAGGCACACCCAGATAGTTTTAATAAAATACATACTTCATAGTGAATCTAATTGTAGCAGAAAATGTAAGATACTTATTTATTCTCATTCAGTTGCCTCAGCAGTAACTCTACTGTGACTTTATAATGAACAGTTTTATGTTAATTTTAAATACCCATTTAAAAAACAAAACACTGTTGTCTGAGCTGCTGGGAATGACTGCAAAAAAGTCTGTCAGCAGGTTCTTTTCCCAAGAGTCAATATTGTGACAAAGTAAAATAATTTATCATAATTAGAAAGTAAATAAACTCCCCAGATTGGGGCACAACCCAGCCATAGTCTATTTGAAGCTATACCTTCCCAAAGGCACTTTCCTCATTGTTTTTTTGGAGGGGATGGGGGGAGAATTCTTTAGCCATTGAAGACAAGTGTGTCCTGGACACTGCTCTTATATATTTGCATTAATAGTTGTGCACATACTATTTATCACTAGTAAACCCAGTTTGTCTTGTTTTATGTTCTACCTGACTTTATAGCTAATTTCCACTGTGGTATATGTGGAGCAATAAAAAGGTAGCTAAGGTTATCCAAACAATATTTACCAAGGGTTTGCTTCAGAGGTGTCTAGGGAATCATTAAGAACATTAAGCAATATATGGAGGAGAGATATTTTGAGGACCATTTCTCTCTCATCCTAAGTCTCTCTCTCTCTCTCTCTCTCGCGCTCTCTTCTCTCTCCCCCCCCCCCCCCCAATTTGGAATAGGTAGCTAAAGAATATTATCCAGAATTCATTTATATTTGAGGACCCAGAGTCCTTTTGAATTTTGGGAAGGATTGTAATTACGGTGTACTTTACATCATTTTCTAGTCTAGACCTGTATGTGATCCCAAACGTTAGTTGTGATTTGACATTTGAATTGACAAAACTCATAAAATATATCTTAAAGATCTCCAGTTTTCCTGGGATACAGACTTTTTATGAGGAATCGTCTACACTGGCAAAAACAGTTATGTTTTTGTATCTATGGGAGATACCAAGGTCATGCCTGTCATGTGAGATTTCAGATACTATAGGTTCTACTTTGTAAGGTAACATAAGAGCCATACTGGCATTCATTGTGGCATTGTATTCATTGTGGTGTATTTCTCCCCCCCCCCACCCCCACATCCATCGGTGCTAACAATCCTTTAAACCCACCCACCACCATCACCCCCTCTTTGTTTAAGACAACCTTGGGATTGTTAGCTGGGGCAGTTATTGGTGCCCCTGGAGAGGGAACCGTGCGTCCTAGCCTCTGCAAGGGAGATAGTGGTGTGGGTAACTGCTTGGATAAAAGGTCATGCTTGTGAAACAATTGGTACAACAGGGGTGGTGAGAGTCACTGTGGGCATGGGGAGAGCCAGACAATCTGAGGTACTAAACAGTGCTGCATACCCTAGAGTTTTGTTTTATTATTGATAATGCACACAAAAAAATCAATATATAACTCCTTAAAGAATCATGGCAATGTAGGGCTGGAAGGGACCTTGAGAAGCCATCCAGTCCACCTCCCTTGGCTGAGGGCAGGATAAGTATATCTAGCCCTTCCCTGACGTGTGTCTCTAACCTCTTCTTAAAAACCTCCAATGAAAGGGATTCTGCAACCTCCCTTGGAAGCTGATTTCAGTGCTTAACTATCCTCATAGACTTTAAGGTCAGAAGGGACCATCATGATCATCTAATCTGACCTCCTGCACAACGCAGGCCACAGAATCTCAACCAGCCACTCCTGTAATAAACTCCTAACCTATGTCTGAGCTATTGAAGTCCTCAAATCATGGTTTAAAGACTTCAAGGTGCAGAGAATCTTCCAGCAAGTGACCCGTACTGCGCGCTGCAGAGGAAGGCGAAAAACCCCCAGGGCCTCTACCAATCTGCCCTGGAGGAAAATTCCTTCCCGACGCCAAATATGGCAATCAGCTAAACCCTGAGCATGTGGGCAAGACTCACCAGCCAGAGACCAAGGAAAGAAATCTCTGTAGTAACTCGGATCCCACTCAGTCTAACATCCCATCACAGGCCATTGGGCATATTTACTGCTAATAATCAGAGCCTAATTTTGGCAATTAATTGATATACCATCCCCTCCATAAATTTATCAAGCTTAGTCTTGAAGCCAGATATGTCTTTTGCCCCCACTGCTCCCCTTGGAAGGCTGTTCCAGAACTTTTCTCCTCTGATGGTTAGAAACCTTCAGCTAATTACAAGTCTCAACTTCCTGACTGCCAGTTTATATCCATTTGTTCTTATGTCCACATTGGTACTGAGTTTAAATAATTCTTCCTCCCTCCCTGGTATTTATCCCTTCTATATATTTATAGAGAGCAATCATATCTCCCCTCAGCCTTCTTTTGGTTAGGCTAAACAAGCCAAGCTCTTTGAATCTTCTTTCATAAGACAGGTTTTCCATTCCTTGGATCATCCTCGTAGCCCTTCTCTGTACCTGTTCCAGTTTGATTTCAACCTCCTTAAACATGAGAGACCAGAACTGCACACAGTTATTCCAGATGAGGTCTCACCAGTGCCTTGTATAACGGTACCTCCTTATCTCTACTGGAAATACCTCGCCTGATGCATCCCAAGACCACATTAGCTTTTTTCATGGCCATAATCACATTGTCGGCTCATAGTCCTGCGATCAACCAATACTCCAAGGTCCTTCTCCTCCTCTGTTACTTCCAACTGATGAGTCCCCCGCTTATAACAAAAATTATTGTTATTAATCCCTAAATGCATGACCTTCCATTTTTCACTATTAAATTTTATCTTATTACTATTACTCCAGTTTACAAGGTCATCCAGATCTTCCTGTATGATATCCCGGTCCTTCTCTGTATTGGCAATACCTCCCAGTTTTGTGTCATCCGCAAACTTTACTAGCACACTCCTACTCTTTTTGTGCCAAGGTCAGTAATGAAAAGATTGGTCCCAAAACAGATCCCTGAGGAACTCCTCTAGTAACCTACCTCCAGCCTGACAGTTCACCTTTCAGTATGATAGTTGGAAAGTGTGTGTCCCCCCCCCCCCCCCCCCCCCCCCCCCCAAAAAATCTAACCTAATCACACTTGCTGCAGATGAAGTCCATTACTACTGTCCTACCTTCAGTGGGCAGTGGAAAGCAATTAATCACTATCCTCTTTAGAACAGCCCTTAACGTATTTGAAGAGTGATCATATTCTCTCACCCCCCACCCCCATCATCTTTTCTCAAGACTAAACAGGTTTAGGATTTTTAACTTTCCTTTATGGCTCAGGTTTTCTAAACCTATTTTTGTTGCTCTCTTCTGGACTCTCTCCAGTGTGTCCACATCTTCCTTAAAATGTGGTGTCCAGAACTGGACACAGTACTCCAGCTGAGGGCTCACCAGGGCTGAGTAGAGCTGGGACAGTTACCTACTATTTCTTACTTGCAACACTCCTGGCAATACACCCCGGAATGTTAACCTTTTTCACAACTGCATCACATTACTCATATTCAGTTTGTGATTCACTCTATCCCTGAGATCCTTCTCTGCAGCACTACCACACCATTTGCACTACTACATCTGCAGTACTACCACATTATTGCAGTTATTCTCCATTTAACATTTGTGAATTTGATTTTTTTTTTCCCCTTTCTAATTGTACTTTACACTTGTCTTTTATTAAATTTTACCTTATTGATGTACTAAAGCAATCCGCATTTACCAAATGTGCTCTGTGGAGCCAATACTGGCAATCTGCAGAATGTAACATTGAGAACAAAATAGTAGGAGAAGGACTGGATTATTGGGAAGGGGTCAATGAGAAGAGTCCTTTTGTGGTGTGACCTGTAGAATCATTTTTATTTATTTATGCCTGTCTCACTACCCACTGCCTCAGCTACCAGCCAGCAGTTGGCCTCCTCAGCAGAGGAAGGTGGTGGGGACTCTATCAGCGGGGAGCTGAAGGCTACACTAAGCCCTCTGCCAGATAGAGCTGCCTGCTGACCCTACCTCTTTGGCATGGCCCCAAGGCACAGAGCCCTGTCTGCTTCCCCTGCGAGGCAGAGCCTGTAGGGGGGGAAGCAGATGAAGTTGTGCTGAGGGGTCTGTGTCCAGCGGGGGGGCCAGTACTCAGTGTAGTTTTCCACACCCCTCCTGACCCCAGCCCTTCATGCCCCATTTGCTGCCCCATTGCTGTAAGGGAGTGAGACAGGCAGGGAACTGAGTCCTTCTATGAGGACAGCATGCCTAGGATGTGAATTTCCTAAGGGGAGCTTAGCAAAAAAACATTTTAGGAACTTTTAGCCTAGGAGACTTTGTGTTGTCAGTTGTTATTAGCAAATCTGTAGTGCCACACATGGTGTTCATTCTTGAAACCTAATTCATTCTTGGATAAGTTATCTCAGGAGTCCACCAGTTGATAGCAAGACATAAACTTCTATTTCTGGTTACCAAGGAATAGAGGTTAGGAGATGCAAGACTATTGGTCCTTGAGCTGTAACTTCCTATCAAGGTAATGTAGTCTCATTTCCTGCCATGCTAGATAAACTAAAGCTATCTGTTCCATATTTAACCTCCTTATAAAAGCAGTCATACTGGGTTAGACCAATGGTCCATCTTCTGACAGTGGCCAATGCCAGGTGCTTCAGAGGGAATGAACAGAACAGCTAATCATCAAGTGATCCATCCCCTATCGCACATTTTCCAATTTCTGGTAAACAGAGGCTAGGGACACTTCAGAGCATGGTTTTGCATCGCTGTCCATCCTGGCTAATAGCCATTGATGTACCTATTCTTCATGAACTTATCTAGTTCTTTTTTGAACCCTGTTTATAGTTTTGGCCTTCACAACATCCTCTGGCAGAGTTCTGCAGGTTGACTACTGTGTGTGTTGTGTGAAGAAATACGTCCTTTTGGTTGTTTTTAAATCTGCTGCCTATTAATGTCATTTAGTGACCCTTAATTCTTGTATTATGATAAGGATAAATAATTTTTCTTGTTTACTTTCTCCACATCAGTCATGATTTTATAGACCTCTATCATATCCCCCTCCTTTGTAGTCTCTTTTCCAAGCTGAAAAGTCCCAGTCTTATTAGTCTCTCCTCTTACGCAAGCTGTTCTATACCCCAATAATTTGTTACCCTTTTCCAATTTTAATATATCTTCTTTTGAGATGGGTTGACCAGATCTGCATGCAGTATTCAAGATGTGGGTGTACCTTGGATTTATATAGAGGCAATATATTTTTTGTCTTATCTTTCCTAATGATTCCTAACATTGTTAGCTTTTTTGACTGCTGCTGCACATTGAGTGGATGTTTTCCGAGAACGATCCACAATAACTCCCAAGTTCTTTCTTGAGTTGTAACAGCTAATTTAGATCCCATGATTTGATATGTGTAGTTGGGATTATGTTTTCCAGTGTGCATTAATTTGCAATTATGGTTGATTTGCTAAGGAAAGATAGGAAAAACATTTAACTACATATTAATATTACCCAGCACTATGGGCCAGGACCTGATGGTGCTAGGTGCTATACATAGAACTGTCTTCAGTAGTTTGAAATGTTGATGTTCCTTTTCTGAAATATAGCCTGACAAACTCTCTCTTAAAGTACTATTTTTCAAAGAACTTTTGGAGAAAATAACTGTCAGGATACTGGTTTAAACAAGCTTTCAAGAAATGTGAGCGAATTCTTTAACTCAGTTTGGATAGTGAGATCAGAGCTGGTGAGTGGATCTCATTTTCTGGTTCTCAAGCTGTACCAATGCAGGGTTCTGAACATCTGTTGAGAATTATTTAAACATGTGATTTTTATAAAAAGTGTGCTGAAACTACTTGTTTAAATGCCATGATAAATTAGCATGGCTTAAAAACTTAAATAGATGAACTGCCTGGTCATGTCCTTAGAAGTAAAGAAGGAGGAGACTCTAGAAGAATTCCACCACGATTTCAACAGCTTGCACCCCACCATCAACCTCAGCTTGGACCAACCTACATGGGAGGTCCACTTCCTAGACACCACGGTATGAATAAGTGACAGTCACGTTAACACTACCCTATACCGAAAACCCACCGACTGCTATGCCTGCCTACCTTGCCTCCAGCTTCCATCCCGGACACACCACACAATCTATCGTCTACAGCGAAGCGCTGAGGTATAACCGCATTTGCTCCAACCCCTCAGACAGAGACTGACCACCTACAAGATCTTCACCAAGCATTCTCAAAACTCCAATACCCACACGAGGAAATAAGGAAACAAATCAACAGAGCCAGACATGTACCCAGAAGCCTCCTGCTGCAAGACAAACCCAAGAAAGAAACCAACAGAACTCCACTGGCCATCACCTACAGTCCTCAACTAAAACCTCTCCAGTGATCTACAACCCACCCTGGACAACGACCCCTCACTTTCGCAGGCCTTGGGAGGCAGGCCAGTCCTCGCCCACAGACAACCCGCCAACCTTAAGCATATTCTCACCAACAACCACACATCGCACCATAGTAACTCTAACTCAGGAATCAATCCATGCAACAAACCTCGATGCCAACTCTGCCCACATATTTACACCAGCGACACCATCACAGGACCTAACCAGATCAGCCACAACATCACCACCGGTTCATTTACCTGCACATCCACCAATGTGCATATGAGTAATATACGCCATCATGTGCCAGCAATGCCCCTCTATGTACATCGGGCAAACTGGACAGTCCCTACATAAAAGGATTAATGGACACAAGTCAGATATTAGGAATTGCAATATATAAAAACCTGTAGGAGAACACTTCAATCTCCCTGGACACACAATAGCAGATTTAAAGGTAGCCATCCTGCAGCAAAAAAACATCATGACCAGACTCCAAAGAGAAACTGCTGAACTTCAGTTTATTTGCAAATTTGACACCATCAGCTCAGGATTAAACAAAGACACTGAATGGCTAGCCAACTACAAAAGCAGTTTCTCCTCTCTTGGTGTTCACACCTCAACTGCTGGAAGAGGGCCTCATCCTCCCTGATTGAACTGACCTCGTTATCTCCAGACTGATCCTTGCCTGCATATTTATACCTACCTCTGGAAATTTCCACCACATGCGTCTGACGAAGTGGGTATTCATGAAATTTTATGCTCCAATAAGTCTGTTAGTCTATAAGGTGCCACAGGACTCTTTGTTGCTTTTTACAGATCCAGACTAACACGGTTACCCCTCTGATACTTAGAAAGAAAAACAAACTTTACTTCCGTCTTAGTAGAGGTCATAAAGATTAAGACCAGAAGGGACCAGAAGATCATCTAGCCTGACCTCTTGTATATCACAGGCCACCAACCCCTGCACACTCAACCCAACAACTGAAATTAGACCATAGTATTACAGCCCACAGGAGGGGAATAGGAGGATCTGAGGTGCTCCTTTGCCCATGGCCCCTACAATGGCAGCTAAATGATTAAATGAGAGATATTCAGATAATCCTGGCAAGTGAACCACACCTCCATGCTGCAGAGGAAGGTAAACCCTGTCCTCCTTCCTCCCCACCTTCCAAAGTCATGCCAATCTGACCTGGGGGATAATAATTGCCCAAACTCTGATATGGTGATGAGTTAGTCCTTGAGTATATGAGCAAGAACCAGCCAGCTAAGCACTTGAGAGAAAATGCTCAGTGCCAGTTCAGAGCCATGCGCCTCCCCTAATCTCCATCCCTGATGCTTCAGAGGAAGGAGATAAAATGAGGTGTATATGTATTTTTCCTACGAAGGAATTAGTAAGAAAATAAACTTCTAGGACTACGTAAGAATTTCTTGGTTTTTGTTTGTTGCACTTACAAATAAGGATGAAATATTCTTTGTTCTGAAAGGCTTGCAATCAAAATGATACCATTCAAAAGTTTTTAGGAGAGGAGGAAAGAAAAGCTTAGGAATGGAATGAGAGGGTACATTGATGTATCACTATTTAATAGGTAGCTGAAGTTTATTAAGGAAAGCTGGTCACAGAGATTGTACAGTATACATGCACATATTGCCATCTGAATGCCCATATTTGTATAGACTATTTACAGTATGGCTCTTTTTCATTCTAAAACATCAAGTTTTTCATATGAGCCAAACAATGTGGATAAATGTTTGTGTTCAATGGTATTAACAATAATTCCTGTATTTGTGGGTCATTCTCTCTATCCTCATCATTTAATCTCACTGCTGTATAAAAAGGCAATCTGATATCTACATGAGTAAAAAAGGTACACGATACAATAGTCACTGAAGCTGAGTAGCAATTTCCAGGCCTAATATTGTGGCCAGAAATGGTGGCTGTATGTTTTACCTAATGTAATCTCCTTGACTCTGGATTCAGTTCTGTAAGCCTAGTATAATGTAGCTTCTTTTCCTATTCCTGGTAACCAGGAAAGGTGAGTTTAACAGTTTTCTGCGCTCTTCAACCACTGGGCTATTGCATAAACCTGTTGCTTACCAATGCTCTCAAGCATACTGTTTTCTAGCCTATTTTTCCCCCCTCTGAATTCCAGTGAAATTGGATGACTTAGCTGCTGTAAACTGCCTGAAAAAGGACTGAAAAGACTGTACAGCCGCTAGGTTTATGACCGAGATACACCCCCAATGCTTCATTTGCTGGGCGTCATGTTACAAGTCTTAAAACTAATACTTCTATAGTTTTTCACATATAGTTGAACAAAGGAACACTCATGCTTCTAATGAAAATATTTCTGTATTTCCCTTGTGGCAAAAACATAATGTGGCTAAAGATATTTTTGTTAAAGACCCTAAAAATAAACTAAAGACAACACAGTTTTCAGTAAAGATCTCTAATGAGTGAATGCGCTTAACTCCTTCTTTAAAAGAAAAGGTCAGACGGACAAGTAATCTTCAGTTGACACATTCTGATTCCCTTCCCCTTTCCCTACCCCCTCAACCAACAATGGACATTCAGAATACAATCTTTATGGCGGAAGGGGCACCATCATGTTGTCATATTGCAACAAGCAAAGGGTGGGATTTTTAAAAAACACTTAGTGTTATTAAGCATTAGCCTAGCTATGCCTCCATTCAAGTCCATATGGGTTTTATGATCAACTTGAATGGGAGCAGTATCTTGAGGTTTACCCCTCACTGCTCGGGCACCTCCTTGTGACTCATCTGGGGATTAACTCTCGACACCCCCCTCCTAGGCAGGGCAGGCTGGACGTTTTCATGTGCTGCTATCCCCAGGCACTGCCCCTGCAGCTTCCTATTGAACGTAGGGGCGCTTGGGGTGGGACACAGACCCATCCTGCCCAGGGGCTGCAGGGTGGGGCCCGGCAGCTACGTGGAGTGAGCAGGCAGGAAGCTGCTCAGCTCCACTGCGCTGCCGGTGGTGAGTGGGGGCCCTTGGCTGTTCTAAATGGCCCGGGGGGGAGGGGGCGCCTTGGGGGCGGAAGGCGAGGCTGAGGGAATGACCCGGCCTCAGACAGTGCTGGAGCCGGGCCCATAGAGCCCAGGCACCATGGGCCCATAGAACTCCACACCCATGCATATGTGGCACGTAAACATCTTGCAATGCCAGCTACAAAAGTGCCTGCAAATGCCTGTTCTCACTTTCTGGTGACGTTGTAAATAAGAAGAGGGCAACATTATCTCCTGTAAATGTAAACACTTGTTTTTCTTAGCAACTGGCTGAACAAGAAGTAAGGACTAAGTGGATTTGTAGGCGCTGAAGTTTTACATTGTTTTGTTTGAGTACAGTTATGTAACAAATCTATATTTGTAAGTTGCAGTTTCACAACAAAGAGATTGCACTACAGTACTTGTATGAGGTGAATGAAAAATACTATTTCTTTTATCATTTTTGTAGTGCAAATATTTGTAATAAAAATAATATACACTTAGTATTCTGTGTTGTAATTGAAATCAATAAGAAAATGTAGGAAAAAAATCCAAAATATTTAATAAATTTCAATTGGTATTTATTGTTTAACAGTGCGATTAAAACTGCAATTAATTATGATTTTTTTAATCTCTATTAATTTGTTAATCATGGGAGTTAACGGCGATTAGACAGCCCTAATATGTATAAAAAGTGGCAAACCTATGTCAGTTGAGCTGAACACAGGGTAGACTAGAATTTAGATGCAAAATCAGAGCTTTTGCTACTGTATAAATAACAATTAAGAGAGTATAAACAGCATTGCAAGGTTATAATCAATATGTGATGAGCCTGAAAATTAACTGATTACATACCATGATCCCGATAGTCCTACGTGAAAGGTTTTACCTTCAGTAGTGTTGCATTTCTTTTACTAGGAGGGCTACCCTCCCAGCTTCTCTCCTGTCCCCAAACTTGCACACAAGCACTGGGCTAAAACTTACTTGGGATTTAGCTGCACACAAGCCAGTCACTTGGTGATAGGGTGACCAAACAGCAAGTGTGAAAAATCGGGACAGGGTTTGGTGGTGGGGGGGGGAGGTAATAGGTGCCTATATAAGACAGCCCCAAATATTGGGACTGTCCCTATAAAATCGGGACATCTGGTCACCCTACTTAGTGACTTCAAATAGACTGTGGCCAAATGTCAAACAACTCTTTGAAAATGTAAGCTGTTTTAAAAGAAAAAGGAAAAAAGAAGTGGTATCTTTATGGCTTGTATGCATAATACTTCTATTTTAATGGTAAATAGTGCAGTATTTTTTTCTAGTGGCATGAATTGGCTTTAAAAAGACCTGAAATATTTAATTGCAATTCTTTCAGTCTGTGAGGTATCATGCTCTTGGGCCTGAAGGAGGAAAGATGGCTTGCAAAGGCATATGGCTTTATTTTACTCCACTTACAATGCATCAAGTTACAGATACCAGTCAATCTTAACACCTGGCCAGTCATATGACTTGAATTAGCACTCTGAATTGACTAAATTACCCGAAGTGGTAAATTCACTGTCAATCATAACCAGTATTATTTAGAATAAAATTCTTTCAGTGCCTAACTGATAAAAGAAACTGGTTAAACAAAGGCATTTATTAAGCATGCGATCAAAGTGTTTGGTGCAATTTGACATCCAAACTTCAAAGAAGAACCCAAGCAAAGCATTTTCACTGGTATGGTGGAAGGGTGAGATTTTCCTGGCTTTGAAAAGATGGAAACAGTGGTGAAAATTGTGACCGTGTTGAAAGCACCTTTTTGTAATGATGCCTAATGAAAGTAAATGCAGAACAGTCTGGTCCAAAAGATATCAATACATAGTAACACCGCAAAAGCTTTTTCAGCACAAAATAAACATTTCATTTGTAAAGGTTAGCCGTTTTCTTATTCTTCAGTTGTCTTTGAGGGATTTAATGTTCATCTCTGAACCATCCATCTCCATCATACAGCTGGCTGTAAAGATAAGCATTGCGTTCATTCATACTTGGCTTGCTCAATATTTATTACTTTGGACATATATCATGCACTGTTTCTGGGATAATGAATTATAAAATAGTATAACGTATTATTGTCATTATTTCTAGTGGATACATTACAATAAGAGATTTACTGGTCTCTTCTTAGTTTTGGTATTTGTTAGGCTCCCTTTCAAATACTCTTCAGTTCTCAGCCTAGTTACAGAAACTATCATTTGAAACTTTGAAATAAAAAAAAAATTATTCTGTAAAAGTAGGCTTGTACAAAATCTAAGATAATAGAAATGTTTACGTTAAATTATCAGTTCCAATGGAAAGAATTCTTTTACATCCTCTGCAGGGTTTGATGCACAAACATTGCTGCATTGTCCTAGTGCATGAGAACTGAAAGTGGAACAGCGTAGTTTTTTTTTTTTTTTTTTTTTTTTTTTTCCCCCAATTGTCTGCCATGTAGATAAAACCACTTTAACTAAGCCTTAACCTGCGTATTCCTTTAATAAAATACTTTTAAGGTAAAACTTCTTAGAAATACAGTTCCAAAGATCTTTTCTGCTTACCTTGCACCCAACACAAAATTGAATTTCTCTTGGTTGTCTAAAATGAACAGTAAAAACGGTTTAGAAGAACTTTTGTTGAACTTGTACTGCTATTGGAATGAGGGCAAAGTGTGGAGATGGATCAGCTGGTTTGATTTAAATAAGTGACTAGAACCTGTTTTCATCATGATAATTTCTACAGATGCATTACTGAGTTCTCAGCCTGCTTGCATTGTGGGAGGACAAAACCAGACCTGTTAGTCACTGCCATCCAGGGAATGCCCTGTCCCCTAAAGTTTCCACCGGTTTTTCTTGTGTGTCTCCACTGTGGCTGGTCACTCAAACTCTACCTACCTGCTGCAGAGCTTTTTTTTTTTTTTTTTTTTTGAGGGAAAACTAAATTCCATCTCAATCATATGTCTTAATCCCAGTCATATCCCAGGTCTGGTTTCCTTTAGGGAATTTTTCCCTTTAGCTCTCCTCCCTTGTACTTCTCCCAGTACCTGAGGTACTGCAGAAGTTGGTGGTCCTGCAAACTTCAAGTAGAAAACTCTACAGCGTCTCTCAGGCATAAGGACAGATCTCTCTCCAGCTCCAGCCCTTTTAAGTGTCTCATTGAGGAGCTCTGCTTTCTCTATGGCAGAATGTGGTTTTTCCCCCCTCAACCCAATCTGGGCAGGATCAAGAGGTCAAGGTCTCATTGTCTGTTCTCCACTTCCTTAACTACCATTTATAGAAAAACAAACTCTTGTAAACATTCCTTCTTCACCATTGGTGAACCAGGCAGCACAATCATTGACAGATACCAGATACAAATGATGAGATATGGAATTCTAATTCAGATCCTGATTCAATGCAGGGAATGATTAGCAGTAAAAGTACAGCATCTAGTAGCTGGAAACTTAGTCTTGGAGCACTCTTCGATCAATAACAGGCTTGACATGGTTGTGATAGACAAATCTGTCTGAGTCTTCCATAAACTAGGAAGAGTATGATCAGCCCTATGCCAATCAGAATCCTGGACAGAGCAAAGTTTCCTGTTTGGTGTACACTATATATCAAGAAGGAGGTAAACAGAAAGGTAGACGGGCTTTCATGACACAAGTTTGATTAAGCAGAACTGTGCATGCCCCCAGAATTGTCTTGTCATTTATTAGTAGTAAATTTGGTAGACTATTTGGTGGGTTGATTGACTTATTTTTATCTATATAAAAACAACAAGACCTCCTGGCTTCTCCACATTTCGGGGCCTAGGATGCAGAAAGACACTTTCAAAGCTGGTCAAGTTCTTTCCACACTCTCCACTGCTCCCTTGACCAGGGAGAGGAGAGAGACCAGCAGTGATGCTGTGTGTGCTTTTTTTTGGCCAGAGACCATTTCCTTGTCCTTGACTATACTGATCAAAGCTAAATTAATCTGTAATTCAGTGAAGTAGGATGGAATTATTCTGGCCGTGGGAGTTTTGTAAAACTTCAGGGATTGGGGCATTCCCCTACCATCAATGATTAATCAGTCTGGTTCTGCCCTCCAACCTGTAAGTAGGTTGAAGTACTCATTGTAATGGATCTAGGTATCTAGCAGAGTAAACTTTCAGGTGAGCTCAGATAAACTTTCCTATTACCCATCCTTGCAATTGAACGCTACATTTCTCCCTTACTTCTGAAATTCTGGTGCTTCCCCAATAATAATGCCATGGAACTTCTAAAAAGTTCTAGATAACACGCAGTTTGGGACTTGTACCATGCACTGTCCTTTGAACTTGAACCTATTCCATATTACCAGAGAAATCCCAGAGGTGGGCCATTCCAAAAGGTTTTATAATAAAAACTCAGTTGTAACTTTGGGGTCACTACTGTTGCTCTGTAATACATTAGCCTTCTCTATCTTGCCTTCTAGAGGTTTTTGCTCTGGGAAAGTTTAATTCCGCTACTCACAACGTAGATTGTTTTGGATGAATCCCAAATATGTGTGTTTCAAATTTAATGCAGAACTGAGCGTGACAAAGGAATACTATAGTTGACAGCATTTAGCCATTGGTGTATTATGATGTGTGACCTAATTGGAAAGTAAATTCCACTTTTATCCTCAGCCTTTTTTGAAGTCTGGACAGATTTCAAAATTGAACACTGCTTGAGAAATTACCTCTGCATCATTACTGGATCTTTTTCAGGAATCACCAGTAACCTTTGGAGACTGAAAAGGTTCCCTGTAAAATATTGGCTTGGATTAATGATACATCAGATAGTTGTGGTGCTGTTTCATTGCATTAAAGCTTTGGCATCTGAAAGCTGCACAGTTCAGTAGTTTGTAGCTTGCTGGGTCTTTTGTTATACTGGTCTTTTTGTTTGTAAATGACTCATTTGTGAAACTTCAGCTAAATGCAAAACATTATTGTTACTGTTTCTTACAAAACTACATTTTATTGTGAGAAACTGCATAAGCTCTTTAAAAAGGGGGGAGTGAGATTTTGATAAATTCACATTCTTTGATTAAATATTGATAACAATACCTAAGTTTCTGTACACAGCTGTTCCAATGCACTTTAATGCTGACCTGTAAGGCCGGTGCAGACTTTCAGATCTTAATATGGATATTTCCAAAACAGAATGACAAATTTCATGGTGCATCTTCAGGGCAGGGATCATGTCATTCCACGTGCTTGTACATCACGTAGCACAATGGGGCCGTAACCTGATTGGATGTCTGGGTGCTACTGCTGTGTAGATGGTGGTTTTATTATACTAATAATTAATAAATAACACTAACTTTCAAGTTCACACCTCATTGCATTGAACAGAATAAGTTCCATCCTATGCTGGGGCAATGAATGGCTTTTTGCAAAGTAGGGTTAATAGAGCAGTGTGTTGTCTTTGTATGTTGTGGTGGCTTTATCTGAGTAATAGAAAGGGATAGCAATTTAATTTTTTTATATGAAAGCTTAAACCTTGCAGAATATATAGTAGCACAAATTGCAGGGACCTCTGAAATGTTAGCATCTGCAATTCTTTTGCAGCTTAATATTTTACACTTATTAAGAAATACATTTTTAAGTTTTGGCAGAGCTTGGTGTGTTACAATGAGACATGCACTCTGTCCACTGCATATTATCTGGGCAACAGCTGGACAGAGAACCATGCAAAAAGATGCCATGGAAAGATGGGTGGCGGGGGCTTCCTTAGCCTCTGTCAGAAATCCTAAATGTGCACTGAGTGTGCACAGAAGTGATTTCTCCAATAACTGCACTATTTTAAAAAAAGTTGGTTGTAGCCTTCATCCTGATCTACCGATATACCAGGCGGAAGTTTTAAATGTTTCGAATTCGGTCCCTTTTAGTTTTGTGTAGTAAGAAAGTCCATTTCCCCCCACCCCCCAAATGGAAAGGTTATCTTTTCACCCTTGTAAAACTTGGAAGAGAGGATTTTTGTCAAACATTTAGAGGACTGGGTGAGAAAGCAGGATTACATATGAAATTCATGTACAACCTTTGCTATACCTGGTAGCAATGCTTTGTAGGTTTTCAATGAAGATCTGGGCATGCACAATTAAAATGGTCTTGATTCCAGTATTCCTATAGTGCCCTCAGAGCATGAGATATGACTTGTCATGCAGCAGACTGTTAGATTAGGTGCTATTGACTGGTATGATTTCATCCTACATATACATCTATCACATGCGGTGGGTCTTCTTTTGCCACTGATATGCTCTTGCTTTTAATCTTCATGCTGGGGCTTAATTTGGGACTCATGGTTTTTAACTGGGGTTTTGGTTCCCACTTTTTGTAAAGTGATTTAGTGGTTGTCTGCCCTAGACTTCGTGGTCTCTTTCTTTCCTTCAGTCTTGGTGTCCTGGCCATTAGCTTGCAATAACGGCTAATGTTTACTTCAGTTACTCTGATTTTTCTCCTCATGCCCCCAACTCAGGGATGATTCCTGAGTCTTGACTATTCCCCTCATTTCTATCTCATAGTCGTTCCTGCTGTTCTTTGTGTAAGTATAACCTGCTAGCAAGTTGGCTGCATAGGTAGCTCATGTTATGTACCGTACTGGTTTTCTGCCTGGTCACTATTTTCTTATGACATTTGACCATGAAGCACCCCTCCCATTGCACTTCCCTGTGTTTTAGAGCTCTGAGCGTCTCTTTACAGTCCTGGCCCTCTTCCACCCCCAGTGACTGCAGTAGTACCGTCAACCCATTTAGATACGAACCATGCTTTTTATGCTACTCATGGGCCTTTGAGTTCAGAGATGGGGCAGGGATAGTGAAACAAACTATTTTCTTCTGTCCACTCATGGACTCACCCCCGGACTCACTATAAAAACTCTGTAATGGTGATTAGTCAACTAGTTGTGTTGGAGTAAGCTCAGAACTATGTCTTAAATGCTTTTGCATTGTTTTTCCTCCTGAAAGTAATGTGCACGGCTGTTGGACTCCTAGATTTTAGCCTACAGGTAGTCATGAGAAAAACAACTTGTTTCTGAACAAAACCTTTCAGCAGCTCTGCAATGGGTCTCTCTCGTGGCCATGACATGTGACTGTGTTGCTCGTAAATTGAACATGCTTGAGTGCTCTGATGCTAAAATAAATGAGCGAATTATATTTTGACAATAGACTGTTACGACTAACAATGATTAAATTATAGGGAATTGTGAAATGCATTCTTTGAGTGGCTACAAAGGGAGTGACCCTGTTTAAAGCCCACAGAAAGTACTTTAGAAGAATACCATACAAAATGTAAAGGAGGAAAACGATGTATCCATAAGATACTGCACACTATTAACAGCAAGAAAAGTTGACATTGTCTTTATTTACAGATTTGGTGAGGGTTGTAATATATGAATTTTTAGGCCCATTAGCATTTCTGATAATTAAGTGATTTATCATTGTCCTTACTACTATAGTATAACTTTACCAGTCCAGTTCCTTCATGAAGGAATGTAAGAAATGTAAAAGCACTCTGGGTTTGATTTCCTTTGATTTGGTATTGGTTTGTAGTTGTAATACATGCTAGGAGTCAATCAAAGCAAATGGCTATGTTGTAGTGATAAGTGTACAGCAGGATTCGCAGATCCAGAGAATCTGACAGGGGTCATGACATGAACGTTCCTGTTATGGCCCTGAAGCCGGGGAGGTACGCGATGAAGCTGAAGGACTTCAGGCCTATATTGCTACTATGCCACCTCTACAAGCCTTTCGTTCTAAACTACCTATCACCGCTTGTTGAAAAGCATTTAATCCCAGAGCAAGCAGGGTTCCTCCAGGCAAATAATGCACTGGTCGAGTGCTGAACATCACTCAGTATATTGAAGATGGCTTTAAAAAGGGTATGGTAACAGGTCAACAAACACAGCACCTGTCAGCAGCATATGACACAGTGAATCACTGAAAGCTCCTTTCTAAAATAAACAACACGAGGAAAGATCACTATATAACTGATGGTTCTAGGAGAGATTGCAATGTTTTTATGTTTAACTGTGGAAGGGAAGCCAATGGTGGCACCAGAAAAATGGCCTACCACAAGACAGCGTATTCTCACCAATACTTTTCATCATGTATATGAATGATCAACTGATCCATCTCAGCACAAAAAGTTTTATATATGCTGATGACCTATGCCAAAACCAAGGATCTCTCCTAGATTGAAGCTACAATAATATCAGCACTGTCTAGTCTCGGTCTGTTACACCAAGAACCGACCCAGACATCTATTCTATCTCTAATACCACAGAATGATGGATATTAGTGAACACAATAGATCAGTGTTAAGTAGTTTAATGTGTGTTTTTGATATTAATTGACTTTCATTTGGTTAAATTCATGAATGGCATTACCCTTTTAATTTGTGTGAAGTTTGCTCTTCCAACTACAAAATATTAAATCAAAGGATTGTCAAAACCAGCATGCATTTATTTTAACTTATAGCCAGGGCCAGCTCCAGGCACCAGGCAACCAAGCACATGCTTGGGGCGGCCAATCTTGGCGTGGCGGGGGGCGGTGCAGCGCGGCATTCCGCGGGGGGGGGAGGGGCGCTCCGGCGGCGGGGGGGTGGGGGAGGGCTTTTTTTTTTTTTTTTTTTTTTTTTTTTTGCTGCTTGGGGCGGCAAAAAAGTTAGAGCCGACCCTGCTTATAGCTACCTTTTGTAATGGTGAACATTGTAGTTAATTCAAGTTTTATTACTATAACTTCTTGTCCTCAGGTTGTGATAGGCTTTAAACTATGGGTGGCCTAAAGATTTATAGCAAGCTGTAATTTAGAATGAACTATGGATGGAACCTAAGATGCTTTCCCCCATCACGCAAGGGTTTCCATAATATAAACCTATGCCACAATACTTACAAATGCACACAATCTCATCCACAGAAGCAGCAATAGCTAAGCTGTGGTCCAACAGTTGTATAGTCCTCTAGTTTACCTAATGATTATATGGCCTTAGCACAGTATTTAATACTTGTGTGTACAGTAACCATAGTTGGGGTACAACCTCCATTTTCTCCTTTTGCCATGAATTAATAGAAAATAGGGCAAGAGAAGAATCCAGTACAAAGCAAAAATAGTAGTACTCTGGGGCTAAAGGGTCTGGAGGTTAAGAACTATGGTTGGATAGACCATTAAAAGCCAGCTGCTTGATATGGCACCATAAGTATCCTCCTCTTTCTTCTCTTGGCTTTTTTCCTACTGTTCTGCCTTGCATCACATTTCCCACCCTGAAAATGTAAGCTTAGACACAAGCTGTTCGAAGTGATCTTTTTATCACCGAGAATACCTTTCAGAGTGTTTCTGCTCTTTTCTGGCAAAATTTCCAGAAGTTTCCTGTATAGAACGTATTCAAGTTCTTTCCATTAACTCTTGAAGTTACTGTCTTGTGGTGGCATTTTGTAGTCATTCCACTTCTCATTTGTTTTTATACATTCCACCTATCTGTTTCATTTCTTTTCCAATTACTAGGTTTTATTTTTTATTTGGGTTTACATAAAATATGGGGCTGACTGTCAGGCAGTGATGTGGCAGCTTTGAATTCGAGACTAACCTCAAACTCTTGAATTTGTTTGGCTTGTGGCTGGTGGTGTTGCTTTCTGCCTCAATGGGGAAAGGGGCACAGAGAAGCTCAGGCATTCATGCTCTCCTGAATTGCACAGAGCATTGGGCTGTTGGGCTATGAACTACAGAGATTTCACTGTCTGGAACTCTGAGAATATAAAGATTGTAAAATGAGTGGGGAGAGGAAATGGGGGAAATTTCCCATCAGAATAAGGCGTGTTCAAAAAACTTACGGACTTGGGACTGTCCTAAAGTTAGTCACTGCTAAAAGGTGATCAGGTATCTTGTGATATGAATATGTTGGTGAGATGGAGCAACTAATGGGTAGATCCACAAAAGGACTTAGGCTTCCAATAGCCACTTTAGGTGCCTTTGAGATCCTCAAAACCCTTGTTGAGTTGCCACCTAACCCTGTAAGTGCCTGAAGTCCCTTAATGCTTAAATTTGCACTATTAGGTGCCTAGAGCACTTTAATTAATGCCAGTTAGCATGCGCACAACTGCCTCAGTCAAGTGCCTGGGCACCAATCTCCCAATTAAGTCCTTGAATAAGGTGCTCTGCTAATTGCCTGCAGGGCCTGATCTGATAGGCAAGCTCAGAGCATGCCTAAACCCAGACAAAATGACCAGAGTTGGAGGGAAGGAGGAGGTGGCAGTCACCCCCTTAACTTTTTTAGACCACTATACCTACCTATGCTTGGGGTTCACAGCGGTTTGCTGTCCTGGAGGCAGGCACATAACCCGTTTTTTGGAAGAAACACACTGGTCACTTCCTTAACCTTTAGTCAAGTGGTTAGGGCCTTTAACCAAAATGTAGACGCCTAGGGGACTAGGTTCATTTCCCCCCCCCTCTGTTTTATGTGAAGAGGGAATTTGAACTTGGGTCTTTTCCCCTCTCAGGCAAGTTCCCTAACCACAAAGCTATGGCTAAGGCTGTGGGATGTTATCGTGTGGATCTCAGTCTCTCCCATTGAAGCTGTTCCACTGTGTATATACATTGTACACTGAGCCAAAGAAAGAGTGAGGCTGACTCTATAGCCTAGTGGTTGGAGCACATGCCTGAGGGGGGAGACCCAAATTCAAATCTCTTCTCCACATTAGGAAGGCGAGAGGAAGTGAACATTAACCTCTGGGCTAAAGGCTAAAGAAGTGGCCACTGCATTTCTTCTTCTACCCTCCCTCCCCCCCCCCCCCCGCCACCCAAAAAAAAAAATTTTTAGGTGGGTGTCTCCAAGAAGGGTTCATTCTGTGAATCCCAAGCAGAGATAGGGTCCCTATGTCCAGGACAGAGGAAGATGCCTAACTCCCTTCGAAAAAGTGGGGCTTAGAACCTACCCCTCACCTCAGCATTTCGTATTAGCTCAGCATGCTGGCTTGAATGCATGCCGTTCTTAAGTGCCTAACTCTCTTCTAGGCATTGTACAGGGAACCTAGACCCTTAAAAAGGCAGACATATTTAATAAATATTCCTATTCTGTATTTAGTGTTAGTAACAGATATCTCATATGTTAATATCTCTTAGAATCATAGAATATCAGGATTGGAAGGGACCTCAGGAGATCTAGTCCAACCCCTGCTCAAAGCAGGACCAATCCCAACTAAATCATCTATCTTGTTCCGATCCATTCCACTAATATCTCTGGAGGATGTTAAATGGCTCTTATAGTTAGACATATTTAAATCTGCAGGTCCAGGTAACTTGCATCCAAGAGTTTTAAAAGAGCTGGCTGAGTAGCTTGTTGGACCATTAATTTTAGTTTTTCTATAAGTCTTGGAGCATTGGGAAAGTTCCAAAAGTCTGGAAAAAAAAGTTGTACCGATTTTTAAAAGGATAAACAGGATGGTCCTCGTAATTATAGGCCTGTCAACCTGATATTGATCCCAGGCAAGATAATGGACTGGCTGATATGGAACGCGGTAAATAAAGAATTTAAAGGAGAGTCATAAATGCAAATCAACATGGGTTTATGGATGACAGATTTTGTCAAACTACCTTGATATTATTATTATTATTATTATTATTTATTATTTATTATTATTTTTAATGAGATTAGAAGTTTGGTAGACAAAGGTAGTATTGTTGATCTAATATACTTAGATTTTTATAAAACATTTGACTTGGCACTGCA
>NC_088792.1:179757341-179780341 GCF_011386835.1 Chrysemys picta bellii | reverse complement strand
TCTCATGTCGGCAGGACAGTTTGGAGTGGCTCTGGACAGGAAGGAGGGGAAGTAGGTGTGCAGTGTGGTCTCCGGTTTAGCGCCAAACGCCAGCACTTTCAGCCGGGGGTACAACTGGCGTAACTGCTCCTGCAGGCTGAAGGACAGATCACATGAACACCTCTGCCCTGTGTGCTTGGCTTCACTGAGGCACGCTGAACACATGGCAAGGCCGGGCGCGCGCTCCTGGGAGCCAGAATACGAGCTAGGAGACGGCTCTCCAGCGGGGCTGCTGGCGAAGCGCGATTGTTCTCTCCTCCCAGGATGCACCGAGCGTTACGATCCCAGCCAGTGCCAATGTGGGAGCTCGTGTCCTGCTCAGGACCATGGGGAGGGGTGGCGAGCAGCCGCAGTTTCAGGAACATAACATTAGGACAGGCTCCCCTTGGCCAGTGCATCTCCTCTTCCAAGTCCCTTGCCCTTCCCCAGTCATTCTCTTGCTTTTCAGTTCCAGCCTCCTCCATCTGCTCACCCTTCACCGACTCGCCCTTCCTCCCACGGCTCTCTAGACTCGGACCCTCACGCACTCCCCCCCGCCCCCCCCGGAATGGCACTTGTGCATCCAGCTGCTGTGACACGGCTTTCCCTTGGACAGGTGCAATGGGAGCTTCCAGCACAACACACGCGCCCCAGCTCCCTGTCTGAAGACCAATCTGGTCTTCAAACTGACCGTGAACCAGGCCCCCTTTCATTCATTCACAGCATGTCGACCACACGTACATGCAAGCCTCGTTAGTTACAGAAAAGAACTCAGTTATTGAACCAACAAAGGTCAGGGAAATGAAGATACCAGCAGTCGCTCTCCTGAGCCCACGCCAGGTCCCCAGCGAGCGCCGCCTGCCTGGTAGGACATCTCACATGCCGCGGGCACCTGCCCAGCCACGCTGCTTTTCTCACTACCCATTTCTGCACTTGCTTGAAATAAAGCCCCAAGGGTTGCAAGTCACCAGTCCTGTATGGAGACCGTGGGCAAGTCAGCCATACCTGGGTGATAAGGAGTTGTTGGGCATAAAGGCAAAGTCCAAGAGTGGGAAAAAGTCCTTTGGTCCAATCATGCCAAAGCCTTTGGTCAGGTTAGCGTGCGTCCTGCAATGGAAAAACGTCAGGACAGAGGTTACAGGAATCATGTCACTGCAGGCAGCAGACAGATGGGAACCCCTGGGGGAGCTGGTTCCAAGGACTGTGCATGCTTCCTCCCCCACCACCCTCCCATCACGAGCACCTGAGCTCCAGGATTAGACACGAGATTCAATCCACGCTGCCTGATTTCAAAGTGGGAACATCAAACAAATCAGCCTGTAAAGCATCTCCTTTTGGACCCTCGGCAGTGCGAGGCTGCTTTGCTGTTAGCAGAATTTCCCCCGCTTGCTAACGCTCTTCCAAGGGATTGCTTCCGAAACAAGCAGCTGGTATGAACATTCACCACGTTTCAGGCCTCAAACGCAGGGAAGGTGCCAGTTCACTCCGAGAACACAGCTGTGGTGGGAGCGGAGTGCGTGGGTTTCAGAATCACCCCACGTCTATTTCAGGCCCAGTTTCGCTGTGACACATCACTGGCTGCTGAACAGGTGGAGAGTTGTCTTGTATATTCTGCAGCACTTTGTTCTAAGCAAAGAACCAAGCCCCTTGCCAGCTGCTCTACGGGCCCAACTCTGAAGCAGTATTAAAGGCTGAACCTTACAACACCCCATGCATCTGGAGACTACAGCCAAGGATCACTGAGCCGGGAGTAGATTAGCACCCCCAGGAACTCCATCAGGGTTGCGCTGATGCTGTACTTTTCACTCCCACTCTTCCAGCATGTCGTCTTGTGCAGTACACACGGTCTTTTGTTTCTACGCACTCAGCATTATATCAGACCGGCCTTTGACAAATGTCTCTCTCTCACACGCTCACCCCCACACCCTTTCTTCTTTACAGGCAACACACAAAGGAAACAATGGGCTTGTGCACTTGTTTGCTTCTTTATAATGAAGGGCTGGAATGGGGAGGCAAGAAAGGTGTTTGTGCTGGTTTCTAACCTTAGGAACATAGGCCGTATCTACTCGTTCTGGGAGTCTATGGACAACTAGCTCCCTGGCAGGACAGTGGCAATGGAGATAGGTTTCACTGTATGCTGTCAGAAGGGCTGGACTGTTTACTCAGGCTTCCGAAGGCTGAAGAACCAGGAGAAACACTGCCCAAGATCTGGCTCACACATGACAGATGTGACGTTCCCGAGGGAAAAGACAAACGGGGGGAAAACCCTTATTTAAAGTAAAAGCTTTTCAGGAATTCTCTTCTGTTGCTCTATGGTGGCTAAAGAACACGTCCCCTTTATCCTTCACATGGCTTCTCTAGAGCCCGTGCCCTAAAGCAGGGAATGGAGAAAGGCCATCTTGGGGACTGCATGTCGTCTGCCCTCCAAACTTCTACGCTACAGGTGAAAACGGCTATTGTGTGGCTGTCTACACAGCAATGAGCCCACACTCACAGTCCTCATTTCCATCAGTCTACGGGAACAAGAGACAGGAGAAGAGACCAGGAAACCTGGCTCCTGTCTCTGAAGGAGGGGAAAGGATAATTAAAGAGCTAGAGGATTTAGGCAGCCAGAGGCATTCGTGAGAGCAGCTCTCCCCCAGCTGCAGTCTAGATTCAGCCTATTCATTGTGGAGCCCATCCCTGAAAAAGTCTGTTCACCCCCTTCATAAAGCAAAGGAGCTTTCCCGTCTCCTGGGTGCACTTCCCCTCTTCTCCTGTGCCCACCATTTAGCCCCCGGCGTTCTCTCGGGAATGGACAGTGCACAGCCTTTGAATAATGACCCCACCATGTTCCACTAATGCGCCGCTGCACGGCCCGGCTATCTCGGCGATGAGCTGATGTCTATCCCCGTAGTATCGGCACAGCTTCCCCCCTCGGCTACTCCGCAGCCTCTCTTCCCAGGTCCTTCAGCCAGATATGCCCTGCACCTTTTTGGCAAGGATAATTCGATAAATTTGAACCCAATTCATGAGATGTCTAGTCCCGGGCTCTTTGTTGCTGGTGCCAATGTTCAAGGGGTCAGTGACAGTTCCATTGGGCTGTTAATTACAGGACCTACTACACCAAAATGAAGCCATAAACCTGTAATCCTAGTTTATGGATTCATGCAACACTCAGTATTTGTTAGCACAGGAATCTTCACCCAACACCCAGCCCAAGTGCAGCCGGGGGGAGCCTGCTCCATTCTCTCCCCAGGTTTGTCAAACACAAACGAGCACAGTTGCACAACAGAAGTGTCACCCCCGCCACACACACACACACACACACACACACACTGCGGTTGGGGAATTTTCAGTCGTTTGAGAGACAGAATGTCGTAACTAGGCACTAGGCAGCAGCAGCAGGAAGGACACGCACTCCATCTGCACAAGTCAACGTGTCGGCTGCCAGCACCTCCCACACCCAGTGAGCAGTCCACAACAGACACAGCCCAGCGAGCTCACTGACTCCCTATGAAAACTGGCCAAAGCTGGGTTCTCTCTCGTGCCACTTGCTTTAGATCTGGGTTGCTGCATTAGCAGCTGGCCAGGAACGCGAGGGCTGGACCTTATCGGCATCCAACGACGCAGCTCGCAGCTGTCCCAATCTCGGACCCAGGGCGCAGCCAGGGCTGCTTGAGGCTGAATGACAGTGTTCACTTCTCGCACTCCCTGCTCCTGAAGGAGGAGCAGAACACAGCCATTGATTCTCCAGAGGAGACCATGGGACACGTAGAACCAATCCTGCTCCTCAGCGATCCAGGGCTGCCAGGGTTCTGGCTTTAGGCGGGGAGTAGTCAGCACCGAGTTACAGAAAACAGACAGGCTAAAGGCCAAGATAACGAGATACAGTTATTACCGATACTTCGTTTCGACACTGTCACCCCACTGAGGTGGAGGTCATGGGTCAAACCTCACTGCAAGTCTAGGGAGCGTCACGTTTCCAACGCCAGGCCAGCGCGACAGTGTCAACCCCTGGTGAGGGCAGGAGCTCCCATCCCACTGGTCAAACTTGAATACGCACACTCCAGGTTCTTAATGTCAGCAGGCCAAGGGTACCCATGGCCCAGGAACTGCTGTACACGAGAACTGGGGCAGGCTTTATCCTTAACAGAGAGAGACCAATCTAATTCAGCTATAACTCACATCAGCAGCCGGTCCAAGTAGGCAATCGCATACGGGGAGAGGGACTTGATCCCCAGCACTGGAAGCATAATGCCAAGCCACACTGCATGAAAGGAGAAAGCTATTAGAACAGCACAGGGAGGACTCTCTGAAGCATTTCCTACCGACTGTCCGGCAACGCGACCAGCGTAAAAAGTACGGTAGGTATTTATCAGAGCTACTCGCCTGCCTGACGCTATCTGGGTCCAAAAGTGTGACCCAGACAGCTCTTGAAAGAGACAGGCAGGGAGATTAATGTTTTAAAGGGCCAGAAATATATGAGAGAGAGAGAGAGAGAGAGAGAGATGTTAACTGAAGGTATTATGCTCCCTCCACAATTCTGTTTACCCACAACACACTGCAAAGCTGAAGTCAGCTTTGGCATTAGAAAATAGGCAGCCTGTCAAAGCCAGGCTACAGGAATGGTGTGTCCTAGCACAGGCTGCGATGGTTGGGAACGCAGAGCTAAGGAAAGTACCGAATAAAACAACAGGAGAAGGAACTGTTACAGACTGGTGGGCTTGATAACGGCAAAGAGCTTTGTAACTTGTACAAATCAGACTACAAATACCACCAGCTAAAATGCGTATCTTTGAAGCTCCCCTTCTGTGTAAGGTGAATATGCTGGGAGAAAAGAATTGCTTTCCAGAAGGATACGTATGCCTCCTTTTTTGTATTGTGCCATTTTGCTTTGACAATCAATTAGATTAAGGCTACATCTACACTGCAGCTCTTGCCAGCATAACTTGTCACTCAGGGGTGTGAATAAACCAACCCCTGAACGACAAGTTATGCTGGCAAAAACGCTCATGTGCACAGCGCTACGTCGGCAGAAGAGCTTCTCCTGCTGACAGCTTCTGCCACTCGCAGAGGTGGGATTTTTATGCCGATAGGAGAGCTCTCTCCCGTAGGCACAGATCATCTTCACCACACACGCTGCAGCGAGAGCTGCAGCACTGCACGTATAGACATGGTTTAAGTTTGGTTCTTTGGTCTCTTGAACATTTTTAAGAATGCACCGTGAGTTTCCAAAGAAGTTAGGTGACCCCGGGCTTTTACTGTTGAAAATGATTTACCCCAGCAATGAAGAAGTCGTGAAAGTGAGGTAAGAGAAAGCTAATCCCATTAGAGAGAGGAGCCTCGCCACACATTTACAAGTCTTGCATGAATTATTTGGGGTCCCTCACCCACCGCGTCCCACAGCGTCATGCCTGCAGTGACCTGCCTTTGCTATCTCCGGTACGTGTCCTGTTTTCAAGTAGAGCAAAGCAAGTGCATGAGTGGAAATTAAGTTCATTCCCTGGATCTCCCCAGACTGCATCTTCTGGACTAGGCAGCTCATCCCATTCTTACCTTTCAGTCCTTCAGTGAGGTCTGTGAATCCAGCTTGTCCCAGAGCCCACATGATTGTGAGGCATTTCATTGGCCTGTTCTGATGGGACCGTAACAGCCCTAAGTACTGAAGGGAAAAATCAAACACGTTACATTAATTTAAGAAAACTCCACAGCTTCCCTCCCCCCATAACATTCTACCAAGAAAAGGCAGGGAAAGGCTCAGAGCAACATTTTACAAATGTGACCCCGCCGCTAAGCCGCTTTGTGCCATGGCTTTGACCTAGGAATTTGGGAACAGGAAACAATACGACAAGAGTAGCTGAAACGGAAGCGTTTGCACGAAGAGAGAGAACTATACAAGATTCAAAACAAAAAAGTCCTAACGCGAGACTAAAACAGAGGGTGTATTTTACATTTCGCGTCAGGCATTCCCCCCGGTGCAACTCAACGCAGCCGTATCAAAGCTGATCTATTGCTTCAAAAAACAGGAGGGGAACAAAGATGTGGTCCAGCAGCAGAAGAGTTCCCAAGATTAGGCGGCGAATGCCCTCTGTATCGGGTCAAAGGCCACAAGATACACACACGCCAAATAAATCAATGCTACCTGCAAGTGCACTTAAGATACAAGTGAGCTGCCACTAATATTATTAGCCCCAGAAGCTGAGACAGACAGCGGGGAAAAAGTGAAAACCTAGTGAGACGCCACTGCTGTGCACTCGGTTCTCTCCACGTCAGTTACTGGTCCCCACAGACTCTGGGCTTCAACTGCGCACAAATACTCAGACATACTGAAACAGCTCCACATTCTCCCCACACCCGCCCACATACACAGCTGCAGTCCCTGCCCTGACCAGATTACCCTTCAAGACAAGCTATCACAAATGGATGCAAAAGACAAGAGGAAAAGCCTGGAGAGCGCCAGGGGACGGCCGTAAGCTCCAGCCACGACAGGCGGGCTAGGAGCACAGCAGGATTTGGGTTTTTTTTAAACAAACAAACGAGAAGCTGCCCCTACCTGCCCCCATCCCCAGTACCGCTGTCACCAGCCGGATGATTGATTCTAGCTGTGAGCAGTGTGAAGGACAGGAGGCAGGCTGAACAAATCACATTAATGAACCCTGACTCAGAGGCTTGGAAAGCGGCCTAGTTCTTCATTTCCGGATTCTCAGTTTCATCAGCTGAACACCACTTATGGCCCCAGAAAGGCAATGTAGTAAGATGAGGCCTTGAGACATAAACCCTTAGTATCAGAGGCCCGGTATGAGGCCTGAACTAAAGTAATGGTCAAGACTTCGCTAACATAGAGCAAAGTTAAGCTGTGAGCCAGAGGCAGGCCCTGCTCACAAAAGTCGGCAAGAAGAACGCTGCTAATTGGACATAGAATCATAGAATATCAGGGTTGGAAGGGACCTCAGGAGGTATCTAGTCCCACCCCCTGCTCAAAGCAGGACCAATCCCAACTAAATCATCCCAGCCAGGGCTTTGTCAAGCCAGGCCTTAAAAACCTCCAAAGAAGGAGACTCCACCACCTCCCTAGGTAACCCATTCCAGTGCTTCACCATCCTCCTAGTGAAATAGTTTTTCCTAATATCCAACCTAGACCTCCCCCACTGCAATTTGAGACCATTACTCCTTGTTCTGTCATCTGCCACCACTGAGAACAGTCTAGATCCATCCTCTTTGGAACCCCCCTTCAGGTAGTTGAAAGCAGCTATCAAATCCCCCCTCATTCTTCTCTTCTGGAGACTAAACAATCCCAGTTCCCTCAGCCTCTCCTCACAAGTCATGTGCTCCAGCCCCCTAATCATTTTTGTTGCCCTCCGCTGGACTCTTTCCAATTTTTCCACATCCTTCTTGTAGTGTGGGGCCCAAAACTGGACACAGTACTCCAGATGAGGCCTCACCGATGTCGAATAGAGGGGAACGATCACGTTCCTCGATCCGCTGGCAATGCCCCTACTTATACAGCCCAAAATGCCGTTAGCCTTCTTGGCAACAAGAGCACACTGTTGACTCATATCCAGCTTCTCATCCACTGTGACCCCTAGGTCCTTTTCTGCAGAACTGCTACCTAGCCACTCGGTCCCTAGTCTGTAGCAGTGCATGGGATTCTTCCGTCCTAAGTGCAAGACTCTGCACTTGTCCTTGTTGAACCTCATCAGGTTTTTTTTGGCCCAATCCTCTAATTTGTCTAGGTCCCTCTGTATCCGATCCCTACCCTCTAGTGTATCTACCACGCCTCCTAGTTTAGTGTCATCTGCAAACTTGCTGAGAGTGCAGTCCACACCATCTTCCAGATCATTAATAAAGATATTAAACAAAACCGGCCCCAAGACCGACCCTTGGGGCACTCCGCTTGAAACCGGCTGCCAACTAGACATGGAGCCATTGATCACTACCCGTTGAGCCCGACGATCTAGCCAGCTTTCTATCCACCTTACAATCCATTCATCCAGCCCATACTTCTTTAACTTGCTGGCAAGAATACTGTGGGAGACCGTATCAAAAGCTTTGCTAAAGTCAAGGAATAACACATCCACTGCTTTCCCCTCATCCACAGAGCCAGTTATCTCATCATAGAAGGCAATTAGGTTAGTCAGGCACGACTTCCCCTTGGTGAATCAATGCTGACTGTTCCTGATCACTTTCCTCTCCTCTAAGTGTTTCATAATTGATTCCTTGAGGACCTACTCCATGATTTTTCCAGGGATTGAGGTGAGGCTGACTGGCCTGTAGTTCCCCAGATCCTCCTTCTTCCCTTTTTTAAAGATGGGCACTACATTAGCCTTTTTCCAGTCATCTGGGACCTCCCCCAATCGCCATGAGTTTTCAAAAATAATGGCCAATGGCTGTGCAATCTCATCTGCCAACTCCTTTAGCACCCTCGGATGCAGCGCATCTGGCCCCATGGACTTGTGCACGTCCAGTTTTTCTAAATAGTCCTGAACCACTTCTTTCTCCACAGAGGGCTGGTCACCTTCTCCCCATACTGTGCTGCCCAGTGCAGCAGTCTGGGAGCTGACCTTGTTCATGAAGACAGAGGCAAAAAAAATCATTGAGTACATTAGCTTTTTCCACATCCTCGGTCACTAGGTTGCCTCCCTCATTCAGTAAGGGGCCCACACTTTTCTTGACTTTCTTCTTGTTGCTAACATACCTGAGGAAACCCTTCTTGTTACTCTTAACATCTCTCGCTAGCTGCAACTCCAAGTGTGATTTGGCCTTCCTGATTTCACTCCTGCAGGCCTGAGCAATATTTTTATACTCCTCCCTGGTCATTTATCCAGTCTTCCACTTCTTGTAAGCTTCTTTTTTGCCTTTAAGGTCAGCAAGGATTTCACTGTTTAGCCAAGCTGGTCGTCTGCCATATTTACTATTGTGACGAACTGGGCCTGTTCTCACTGTGGTCTGAGAATGCTGACAGGGGAGTGTGGCTGGGATAGTCTGCATTGGAGGATGGGATCTGCCCGAGGGCGCATACCTGAGTGTGTAACATGAGAACCCAGGAAGGGGTTGAAGGCCAGGTGACTCCTGAGCCCGGGAAACTGAACAAAGGCTGTGGGAGGGGTCGCTGAAGGGAGAGTGCTGGAAGCGAGCTGGAGAGATGGCTGGGAGACAGAGATGGCTCTGACCCCCCTGAAGGGGGGTGGGCTGGAATGCCCTGGGACCCCAAGCTGGACTTAACTGAGGGGGTCCTGTTGTCTGTGCCTGCAAGACCTGTCTTGGACTGTATTCCTGTCATCCAAATAAACCTTCTGCTTTACTGGCTGGCTGAGAGTCATGGTGAATCGCAGGAAGCCGGGGGTGCAGGGCCCTGAGTCCCCCAATACTCCGTGACAACTATTCTTTCTACACATTGGGATGGTTTGTTCCTGCAACCGCAATAAGGATTCTTTAAAATACATATACACATATATAAAGTGTATCAAGTACTGATAGGATAAACACGTGCCAGGATGGCACCAGAACATTCCGGTACAAACACATTCCACAGAGATAATGAGGAAGAGGCTGACCCATCCTAAAGACACAGTCAAAAGGAGAATATGATGGATAGACTTGTTTGTTCGAACATGTACTAGGAGAGAGGCAGCACCCCAACACGCAGAGGGGTTGTACCTCAATACGGCAGGAGTGATGTGTAACTTGTTTGTACCTGTGTATAAGAATGCATCCCTGAGTGGACGTCTTTGTCCTGCCTAGGGGGCAGTGGAGAGCCCCACCACTGACTGATCCGGTCCGTTGTCAGGGGGCACTATGTACTAGCAGAACCGTAGACATCTGATCCGGGGAGCTAGAGACTGTTTTGTTTGGCAATAAACCTGGCTACCTTATCGGAGTCTGTGGTCATTGGGGGTTCTCTTGGGTTTGCTGTGTCAGCCATCTGCAGAGCCGGGGCAGCTCACAGAGGGAACACACGCACGCAGCCGACTGTTATCAACATTGAACAGAGCAGAGCACCACACCGGTGGCATCTGATGACACTGGTGACCCCAACCGCTGATCTGGTGAGTAAGCGAGCTGCCCGCTGTAGGAATCGTGATCTAACATGGCAGAAAACCACGAGCTAGGGAACCCCCTTAATCCCTCCCTGCAAATCCCGACAGAGTTTTAAAAATATAATGGGGAAGAAACATGGAATTAAATTTGTAAGGCTAGGGCAGAAACTGTAGCCTTGAAATGTAGAATATTGCAAACTATAACCATGGCTGTTAAAGGGTTAAGACAACAGGCCACAAAATTGGCGGGGCAAGTAACAGAAACAAAGGAAGTGTTCAAAGAATCAGCAGAAGCTACAAAGCCCTGGACTGCTCTCTCCTTGCGGGGCGGCAAGCAGTCCACAGACAACCAGCACAGGAACAGACTCAAACACTGGAAACAGCTGCAAGGAACCTACAAAAAATACATGTGCCGTCCCCGGTTATAAATATTAGGGGTAAACAGCAGGCTTCCGGTAGCTCCCCTGTGCCTGAAGAATGGGGACAGAAGTGGAAAAAGGGGGCCCTAGTAAAATTAAAAGATGAAACGGGGTCCACTGCATTGCAACCACCACCTTATGCTAAAAGCCAGGTTCTGGTCAAACCTAAACCGGGACCTAGACTGGTGCCTGTCAGAACAGGACAAGTAAGTGCACAGAAGGAAAGAGTAGCACATAATACTTTCACAGAACTGGTAAATCAGATGAAGGAAAATATGGAACAGTTCACAGAGCACATTAGGAGACAGGAGCTGCGACTCGATCGCAGGGGAGTGAATAAAAAAGAATTTCAAAGTAAAAAACCAAAATTAAGTGGGTTAACACCTAGAATTGATGCATTAACACATGGAGTTGCCCAAAACCGGTTAACTGCAGCAAAAAAGGGCACTCCTGCAATCCATCTGGCATGCACACAAAAGCAACAGACACGGGGGGAACAAATTCAGGTTTTCCAAGAGCAGGTAACTCTTCTCTCAAAGCCAGGATAAAAACCAGGGGTGCAGTTCCCAACTGTGCTGGTTCCCAACTGCTTTGACCCACAGAACCTCACTCCGCGCTCGTATCTAAAAATTTAATCTTCTTTCTCAAATATTTTTAACCGGTTAAGTGTTTTCCTTTACATGCTTCCTCAGTTTGCTAAACTCGCTGCTGCTGCCTGTACTTTCAAATACACCTCTATCTTGATATAACACTGTCCTCAGGAGCCAAAAAAATCTTACCGCATTATGGGTGAAACCGCGTTATATCGAACTTTCTTTGATCCACCAGAGTGCGCAGGCCCGCCCCCCCCGCCCCCCCCCCCCGAGCACTGCTTTACCACGTTATAGCCGAATTCGTGTTATATTGGGTCGCGTTATATCGAGGTAGCGGTGTACCTTGATAGAGTTAATCTCTCTTGGCTCAGGTCTCGCTACCTTCCTAGGTTGCTCTTCACTCCCCCCTTTCCCCCACCTCTCCTCACTTCAACTCTCTGTCTCTGTTTTAAAAGTCAAAAGTTATAGTTTTTACAGAAACCTCCAAAAGATAAAGCAACTGAAAACAGAACAAAACAAGAAAAAAAGAAAAGATAAAAACTTTACTTTAAATAAATCCAATAAATTAATTATTTTAACCCTTCAGGAATGCAACAGCTGGAATTATTCCTAACTTTCTTGAAGATATGGTTATCTGATACCAAGGGTTTATGGTTCAGGGCCTCATTGATTACAGGCAGAATAACTGATGCTTCTTAGGTGATGCCTAGTCAATGAATGTGGGAATTTTCTGTAATGTTTTTATGATCCATATGCCAGCTTCGGTAGCCCTGTGCACTTGGTACGGCTATCCACTGAGGCCTGGTCTAACCTTCCTCAACATAATGATGTCGCTCAGGGGTGTGCAAAATCCACCTCCGAGTGACACAGCTAAGGCAACCTAACCCCAGGGTGGACGCAGCTAAGGCGACCTAACCCTCGGTGTAGATGCGGCTACGGCAACAGAAGGATGCTTCCATCAACTGAGCTACTGCTGCTCGGGGAGACAGATACGTCAATGGAATCACCCGTTCTGCGGCTGCTGCAGTATGGCTACGGTGCGGCAGCTGTGCCCCCATCACGCCCGTAGTGCGGGCATTGCCTAGCTGGAAGCAGACTCTTCACAAGGACTCGCTCCAATCCACATGTGTGACTGGAGAATCTGGAAGGCTCAATGGAGCAGCAGAGAAGAAAAGACCTAAGCTGGAAACCCAAAGAGGGAGTCAGGTGTGGACAGACATCTCTCAAGGGGGGTCTGCTGGGACAGAGACAGAGAACAGAGCGATCCTACCCTGCCAGGAGCAGCGGCAAGAGACCTCTGGTTTTCCCCAGTATCCTAGTTCTTGCAAGCAGGTGCACGGCACATGCGCCGTGTGAGAGAGAAGCTCGCACAGCCCCAGGACGCAATATGCCGGACTCTGCTGTTAGTGCCATTAGCCCCTCACTTTTCTAAACACACTTCCATCCAGCTCGAACGCCTGTCAGCCTGTCTGTCGCCGATACAGGGCCACAGCAAGCTCCCCCGGCCGCTGCACAGCACGGGGAGCTGGGGCAGACAGCACAGACAGCTGCATCCCAAAGTGAGACTGAGCGAGTCACTGTGGAGGCCTGGGGGTTGGATTTTTTAACATTCATTAAAGAAACTGCCTGTTCCACAGTGGCTCACAGAAACCTTCAGAGCCAGGCCAAAGAGCAATTTTATGGAGGGACAAAGGGGGGGAAGTTCATAGCACCCAGCTAACTCCAGGTTTTCCAGGGTGTGGCCTTCCAGCACTCAGCTGTGCCATCCAATTCTCACAGGTGGGGCCCCATCCACTCCCGCCTTTTCTTCTTCTTCAAACAAACCATGAGAGGTCACATAAAAGTGAAACTGTGGTTTGGTCTGGGTCACAGGAACACAGGGTTCAAACTATAATGGGCCAGAAAAGCAGCGTCACAGCACAATGGGATAGCACAAGACAGAGCCACAGCCCAGGGCACAACAGTAGTGACCGCGTGGCCCACGTGCCAAGGTCAGTGGCGTTCGTTTGCTTTGAATGAGTGCGATATTAAAAAAGTGGATCTCATCTCATCACTAATTAACACCAATAAGCAAAGCTAACGGGTAAACTTCCTTCTCCACTCTCTCCAGCGCAGAGACAAGGGTGCAGTGCCCTCTAACAGGGAAACAGGTTACTAGACAGGAATGAGATTCTTCAAGGGAGTGGCACAATGTGGTACCTGTATTTACTGGGGCTCTACGTGTCTGGGCGGGAACACTGACATCCACCTGTTTATGGTGGGCTATTTCTACCCTCTGGAAACTTTCCGACCACGTCCCTTTCGGGAAGGCAGCTGTCAGGAATATACTCTCTTTCAGTAGCTCTCAACCTTTCCAAACAACCGTACCCCCTTCAGGAGTCTGGTTTGTCTTTCGTACCCCCAAGTTTCACCTCACTTTAAAAACGACTTGCTTACACAATCAGACATAAAAATACAAAAGTGTCACAGCACACTAGTACTGACAAATTACTTACTTTCTCGCTGTTACCGTACAATTATAAAATAAATCGATTGGAATATAAATACTGTACTTACATGTCAGTGTGTAGTGTATAAAGAACAGTAGAAACAAGTCAGTGTCTAAGAAATTTTAGTTTGTACTGATTTCGCTAGTACTTTTTATGTAGCCCGTTGAAAAACGAGGCAAATCTCTAGATGAGTTGATGTACCCCCTGGAAGAGCTCTGCGTACCCCTGGTTGAGACCCACAGCTCTATCTCAATTAGCCATCAGTATGTTCTATGCATGCCGGTCAGCACAAGGCACGTGGCTCTCTCCATTAAGCTAAGCAGATCCCTTGTGGCTCACGAAGCACGAGATCTTTCTGAAGGACCGGCCGGACCCGCTGGATAGGGGGGGAATCACTGTTCGGTTTTACAAGCAGGCCAGCCTAGTAGCTGGACACACATTCCGCTCACCTTGCCCAGATTCACTGTTGCCATTTTAGGCTTGTCCAACACCACTGCCTGTATGCAGATCCGGTATCCATGCAGCGACTCCCCTGCAAAACACGCCACACCAGACTCAGACTAAGCTGGAGGTTATGTTGCTTTTAAACACATCTCCCTCCCGTCCCCACAATGCCCAAAAATGGAAGGGTTACCCCCCATCCACCGCCAAACAGCACACCCAGCTGGGTTCACACAACCCGCCCCCCTGTCCAGCAGCACTCACTCTCTCTCGCCCACTAAGCCTTTCATAGCAGAGGTGGGGTCCAGCATAATGCTTTGGGGTCCGCTTCCTTCTGATCCACTCTCCTTGCTTTCCATTCCCATTCTGGGTCCCTCCCTCTGAGCTCAGCGGTGCTGTGAACACACACCTGCCTCTGCTAGAGGGGAAGCACAGTCCCACCCCGGGAGATAATCACCCCCACTGTGGTGAACCCCAGCAGCCCCTGCCCCACTCACTCCACAACGGAGTCACCAATAGCTTCTCCAGGCAGAAAAACCTCCTGCCTAGCCCAGGCGTCCAAGGAATGCAGAGGTGGCTGCTGCTGGCTCCCAGACAGATTCTGCCCCGGGGTAACTCGGTGGAGCAGCCTGGGGCTAACCCCACCCTCGTTTAAATGAAAAAGGGACACGGGGGAGGGGAGCAGGAAGACAGTGGCCGGTGATGGTTATGAGAAGCAGTAAGGAGTCGTGCACACTGCAGCACTAAACCTGTGGCAGCTCCCTGTGAATTAAAAAGGGAAGGGGGAAGCAGCACAGGAAGCGCCTTCCGATTGTGGGATCAGCACATGCCTGGAATGGCTCTGCTAAAATGATCAGCAGTGAAATAGTTAATGTTAGTATTTATGTTATCTTTAGGTTTCAGAGTCAACACTGGTTGAGACAAATGAGGCAATTCACCCCTCTCAGAGCTATTGTTTCAGGCAGCCCCCAGATTTACAAATCGACAGCCTCCGTTCACACGCTGGTCACATGTTCCCGGTTTTCTTATTTAAACAACAGCTCAGGTTCTGGATCGGTTTGCCGGGGAGGGGGATGGACGGACGGACTGGGACTGCAGCAAACTTTGCAGCCACAAGACATGCAGCCCCCCAGCAATGACGGCGTGCACACTGCAAGCATCATATGATGATCACTCTAGGCTTGCTTTTGAAGCTTTGGCGTGTGCCAAAAATACAAGGGAAAAAAGGGGCTGGGAGGAGGGTATTTTCTGGGAGGCGTTCTCAGCTCAGGAATTCCCTCCCTGCCACGGTCCAATAGAGCCCAAATCTAAGCTGTAACTATCAGAAATGCAAATCAATCAGCACAGGCTCCCCCCAGCAGTCGGCACGCTTTACCATACAAGCTGTGAGGATGGCTGCTAGCGATAAACAGAAATACACAGATTCCTGTAGCTTAGGGTTACCATATTCAAACATTTAAAAAAGAGGACACTCCAGGGGGCCCTGGTCCCGCCCCCGGCCCTGCCCCAACTCCGCCCCTTCCCCGCCCCAACCCCACCCCTTCTCCGCCCCCATTCCAACCCTTTCCCCAAAGTCCCTGCCCCAACTCTGCCCCCTCCTCTGAGCACCCCGCATTCCCCCTCCTCCCTCCCGCTCTGATCTTGGTTGGGGGTTGCTAAGTGCTTCCCTGCTCCCCATTTGCCCTCCAGCCTCTGCACCCCCCCACAGCCTCTGTGCCCCCTGCTCCCCACTCGCCCTGCAGCCTCTGCACCCCCCCTGCAGCCTCTGTGCCTCCTGCTCCCCACTCGCCCTGCAGCCTCTGCACACCCCCCTGCAGCCTCTGTGCCTCCTGCTCCCCACTCGCCCTGCAGCCTCTGCACACCCCCCTGCAGCCTCTGTGCCTCCTGCTCCCCACTCGCCCTGCAGCCTCTGCACCCCCCCCACAGCCTCTGTGCCCCCTGCTCCCCACTCGCCCTGCAGCCTCTGCACACCCCCCCCCGCAGCCTCTGGGCCTCCTGCTCTCCACTCGCCCTGCAGCCTCTGCACCCCCCCCACAGCCTCTGTGCCCCCTGCTCCCCACTCGCCCTGCAGCCTCTGCACCCCCCCCCTGCAGCCTCCACACACACACACACACACACACACACACACCCCGTTCCCCCTCACCCAGCAGAGGGAGAGCTGCAGGCTCCACGTGCACTCAAACACTTCCTCGCTGCTCTGTGGGGGAGGAGGGAGCGGGGGAGGGACTCTGGCTGCTAGAGGCCCTAGTGGCTGCGAGCGGCTTTCAATCAGGCCAGGTGTCCAAACAGCCACGCCGCACTCCGCAGGAGGGGAAATCCCGGACATTTCTACTTCATTAGAAATCCCCCCCGGACGGCCATTTAAGACTGAAAAAGCCAGACATGTCCGGGGAAACCTGGACGGATGGTAACCCTACTGTAGCTTCAAAACCTTCCTGAGCCCCAGAATGTCTCAAACCTACTAGCTCTAGGCTGGGCCTGCTCTTGGAACAACACAACACAGGCAGTGCCTGTAGCCTAGAGATTCATAGATTCATAGACTCTAGGACTGGAAGGGACCTCGAGAGGTCATCGAGTCCAGTCCCCTGCCCGCATGGCAGGACCAAATACTGTCTAGACCATCCCTGATAGACATTTATCTAACCTACTCTTAAATATCTCCAGAGATGGAGATTCCACAACCTCCCTAGGCAATTTATTCCAGTGTTTAACCATCCTGACAGTTAGGAACTTTTTCCTAATGTCCAACCTAGACCTCCCTTGCTGCAGTTTAAACCCATTGCTTCTGGTTCTATCCTTAGAGGCTAAGGTGAAAAAGTTTTCTCCCTCCTCCTTATGACACCCTTTTAGATACCTGAAAACTGCTATCATGTCCCCTCTCAGTCTTCTCTTTTCCAAACTAAACAATCCACTGAACTGACCGGGCTCTGGTCCAGTTGGCTCTTACCAGGAGTTTTGTCCAGCTCTTGCAACATCGTATAAATACAGTGATCGAAGAAGAGCTCCAGCACGCTGGAGGCTTTCACTAGCAGGGACTTGATGATGCTTCTCAGCTCCTTGTTCACGAGACTGTAGGGGTAATCTGGAGCCAGAAGAACACACAAGTATGAGGGAATTTCATGGGCCCACATTAACGCATGCTACTATCAAAGCTTGCAAGTGGCTTCAAGGAAACATGGCAATCCCAGACCATGTGCAATGCAGGATCAACAAGCAACTCTTATTCTCAGTTATGCCAGAGTACATGTGCGGAGTTTAGGAATAAAAAGATTATTTTCTAACTGCTGATTTCACCGGAGTCCCGTGGGATTTGGGGGAAAAAACCTCGCAGTTCTGCCTCTGTCTTCTAATCTACAGGAACGAGTGCTGCATTCAGAACCTTGGTGGTTTGGCAATGCATAAAGCAGAAGAGACTCCTGCAAATAATCTCTCTTTACAATTGTCCCTTTCAAGACGGATGAACAGAGACCTTTGTATTCAGATTCTTGCTTGCAGGTAGACCCAGAACCACCAATGGAGCAAGTCATGCTGGCCTGTGATTAAATCCCAGGCATCAGCGGTACTCCAGCAGTGGGTTAGCAAGGACCACAGGGGTTCTTAAACTGCAGGTGGGAATCCGCTGGGGAGGGGGGGGGGTCACAAATATATGCACAAAACAGAGAGCAACTGCTATAAACTAGATCACTTCAATCTACCATTTCAGAAAGTTACACACACCTTTCCATCGCAATGTAGTGCATTTACTTCCAAAAGCCCTGTAAACATACAACGCAGCAACCATTGTTCCTAAACAAAGGATACGTTTGTAGTGTCTCCACCTTCAGGAAGCTGGACTCTGATCACTGTGGTATCGTTGTTTTGAGACTAAAAAGGTGGGACTGAGACAACATTAGAGGGCTTGACTGTTCAGCAGCTGAAGAGCCGCATTAAACCGCAGACCAATCACAACACTGAGATCAGCAAAAAAACGTAATTTATAATGTAACAGTCGGCCACACAGGCGGGGTGGTGCTTGGGGGGGGAGCCCTTGCAGGGGCAATAGCCACTCCAAATCTGCCTTAGCCCCCCCACCCGGAGCCAACCTTCCCAGCACACATGTCAAACGTTGCACAGAAGTAAGGGTGGCATGGCATGGCATTGCCACCCTTACTTCTGCAGTCCTGCACTACTGCTGCTGGTGGCAACGCTGCCTTCAGAGCTGGGCATCCAGCCAGCAGCCGCCGCTCTCCAGCCACCCAGCTCTGAAGGCAGCGCGCTGCTCCTGGCCGTGACGCGGCTTTCAGAGCTGGGAGGCTGTGAAAAGTGATTAACAAACATACAAATATCACTTTTCACAGCAGACTTAGCGCCCCATTGCCACCCTTACTTCTGCGCTGCTGCTGGCGACGGGACTGCCTTCAGAGCTGCCCGGCTCTGTAGCTGTGTCTCCGTCAGCAGCAGCGCAGAAGTTAAGGTAGTAATGGGGCGCGAAGTCTACTGTGAAAAGCGATAGACAAAGTTTCTTTGTGTCCTCCCCAGTATTGAACAGTAACTATTTAACAAATTAACGTTTATCCTTTAACAATCATTCAATAAAAAATGGGTTTTAGTCTTAATTTAAAAGCAGTGAGAAAATGTAAATTCATTTTGAACAGGGTTATAAATTTAGCATTTAAAATAGTGTTAAATAGAAAAAGATGTTTTTAATTTATCAGAGGAGTCGCAATCAGAGGCTTGCTGTTTGAAAGGGGTTGCCAATACAAAAAGTTTGAGGACCACGGCCATGCAGGAACTTTAAAACCACAGGTGAGAAAATGTAGGCTCTTGTGGAGCAGGTAGGATTAAGGAAAGTCCCTGATTTGTCAGTCCTCTGCCATGTGCGAAGATAGTGACTTTTTAACTGGCATATATAGACATCGAATTACAGAAGGATACAAAATGAAACAAATGCCCCATGCTTTATCGGCGCAGTCACAGATGAGGTTTCGGATTCTGTTCCACCCTCGAGGTACACAAAAGCCTTCCGACTGAGGAAAAGCTACTTTTTAAATGAAAAATCTCTCGTTCTGTATAACGTGCACCCATGCCAAGTACCTGAAACAGATGGGCGCCAGCACACGGCTCATATGCAGAGGGAGCTTTCAAATCCAAAGATTAAAATTCAGTGGCTGCTTGGAAACCAGTCTCCAGGTTTCCTCTGCTGGTTGCTGAACTAGCAGAAGCCAGTATCAAAAATGTTGTGCAAGCCTAGCATAGATAAGGCCAAAGTCAACATGTTCAGCACTTCGCTCCTTTAGCCCTCAGATGCCTATATTCCAAGGCCAGAAGGGACTATGGGGACCATCCAGTCCAGTGGTCCCCACACCTTTTACGTCGTGCCCCTCCTTACCGCTGTCCATGCTCCCCACACCCACCCTGGGAGCCTTGCTTGGGAGCCAGGGCTAGCAACACAACTGGGGGCGGAGCCGGTGGTGGGTGGGGGCCAACGGTCGGAGGGGGGCGAGGGAGCCAGGGCTGCTCCCTCCCCCCATGGGGGTTGGCCTGGGCTCCGCCACTCCCCCCAATGTTCCCCTGCACCCCCTTAAACATTCCTCCCCTCCCCCCAGCAGGGTGCACCCCACAGTTTGGGGACCATTGATCTAGTCTGACTTCCTGAGAACTTCAAAAATAATTCCTAGAGCCTATCTTAATTTAAAAATGGTCAGTGATGGAGAATCCACCACAGCCCTTGGTAAGTTGTTCCACTGGTTAATTACTCTCCCTGTTAAACATTTACCTTATTGCCAGTCTGAATTTGTCTAGCTTCAACCCCTATCCATTGGATCTTTCTCTGCTCGACTGAAGAGCCCATTATCAACTATTTATTCCCCATGTAAATACTTACAGACTGATCAAGTCACCCCTTAACCTTCTCTTTACTAAGCTAAATAGATGGAGCTCCTTGAGTCTATCATTATAAGGCAGGTTTTCTAATCCTTTAATCATATTCATGGCTCTTCTCTGACCCCTCTCCAAATTATCAACATCCTTCTTGAACTGTGGGCACCGAAACTGGACCCAGTACTCCAGTAGCAGTCCCGTTAATGCCAAATACAGAGGTCAAATAACCTCTCTGCTCCTACTGGAGATTTACATGTATGCATCCCAGGATCACATTAGCTCTTTTGGCCCCAGCGTCACAATGGGAGATCACGTTCAGCTGATTATATGTAAAAATGGCTTGCATTCTTCTTACTCGATATATACATTTAGCCATATTAAAACACACATTGTTTTGGTAAACTGGGTGCAAGCAGAGACCCAGATAGCTCTGAATCAGGGACCTGTCCCCTTCAATATTACCCCCTCCCCAGTTTTTGGGTCATCTGCAAACTTTATCTGGGATGATTTTATGTTTTCTTCTAGGTCATTGATAAAAAGGTTAAAGAGCGTACAGCCTAGAACTGATCCCAGCAGGATCCCCCACTAGAAACACACCTCATTTACAATTACATTTTGAGACCTATCTGTGAGCCAGTTTTGAATCCATTTAATGTGTGCAGTGTTAATTTTATATCATTCTAGTTTTCTAATAAAAATGTTATGGGGTGCCATCAAATGCCTATAGAGAAGTCTAAGTAGATTATCTCAACACTATTACATTGATCAAATAAACTCGTAATCTCATAAAGAAAAGATGTTAAGTTAGTTTGACAGGGTTGATCTTCATACACCCATGTTGCTTTGCACTAATTACATTACCCTATTAATAGTCTCGTATCAGCTGCTGCATTATCTGGCCAGGGGTCAATGTCAGCCTGACAGGCCGATAGTTACCTGGGTCATCCCGTTTACCCTTTCAAACACTGGCACATCAGCAGCCTTCTTTCAACCTTCTGGAACTTCCCCAGGGCTCCAAGACTTATTGAAAAATCAACATGAATGGCCCAGCTCTTTCAAAACTCTTGGATGCAAGTCATCAAGACCCACTGATTTAAAAGAGTCTAACTTTAGTAGCTGCTGTTTAACATCCTCCAGAGATGCCAGTGGAGTGGGAAGAGAGTTATCGTCACCATAGGATGAGACTGTACCATGTGTCTTTTCCCAAATACAGAATAGAAATATTTATTGAACAGTTTTGTCTCTTCTGCATTATTATTGATAATTCTACCATTTCCATTGAGTAGTGGACCAATACCATTGTCAGGATTCTTTTTGTTCCTAACATATTTAAAAAACTCCTTATTATCCTGAACTCTGCAGCCATAGATTTCTCCTTGTGTCCCTTGGCTTCCCTGATCAAAAATTTTCTACAATTTTTAACTTCTGATTTATATTCATTACTATCAACTTACCCTTTCTTCTATTTGTTATATATATTATATATTTTTATAGCTGCCTCCACTTCCCCTCTAAGCCAGATCTTTTTTTTTTTTTAATCAGCACGGCCTTCTTCCTCGATTGTGAGATTGTGCCTTTGGAGGCAACTAGTCAAGTGTCTTTAAATGATTCCCAATTATCATTCACGTTTTTCTGATTAAACTCTTCCTCCCAACTGATCTGGCTCATAATTGTTTTCAGCTTTGTGAAATTGGCCCTATTAAAGCACCAAATATGTATATGACTGGTCTGGACTTTATGCTGGTTGTGCATTATAAATGATCAAGTCATGATCACTTGTACCTAAGCTACCATTAATTTTTAGTTCTGAGACCAGTTCCTCTCTATCTGTTAGGATGAGAGATAATGCAGAATTTCTTTCCCCGGGTTGGCTGCAACTTTCTGGGTTAGGAAATTGTCATCTGTTCTGTTGACTACTGGCAGCATGAGACCTCCCACATGTGTCACTCAAACTAAAGTCCCACGTGATTATGCACCTTTTTTCCTACACATTATAGACAGGTGCATAAGGAAGCTGACATCTGGTTCCCTGCTGCGATTTGATGCTCTGTAGCAGACACCAACTAATACCCCATCTTGTGCTCTCACCCGCCAGGACCACGATCTGTGCCTGTGAGGGACAAAAGAACTACAATCCTGATGAGGGCTGGTTTTCTTTAGCATATTGTGTATTAACTCAACCTCAGGTTCAAGATTTTTCCTCGGTGACGTAAATATGCAAGGATAAAAATGGGAGCAGGTTTGTAAGGAAGGGATCAATTTGGGTTTAAAATGAGACCTGAATCTTAGAGTTACAGTTAGAAAGTTTCCTTATGGTGATTAGATAACTAGCTATTAAGCAGATTGGCTAATTTTAAGCGCCATGTCACGCAGACCTGCTCTGAGCAGAGTGATAAAAATGCCTGAGTTCTGTTTACACCACAGGTTCCACCACCGCAACCTCTTTTCTGAACGCACCCGTGGGTGTTGAGTTATGGGCCCATTTTTGCCTAGCTCAAGGGTGCATGAGAACTGACCAAGCTGTCTGTGTTAGCAGGCTGGCATCAGTGTTTGTAACACAGCATGCAAGAGCAGAGCATCGCTATCAGGATGAGGTTTTACTGCCCTCATGCCACTCAAGCATTTCACACCAGACAGTTTGTTATTTAAAGAGTCACTGACCAGGAGTATGCTGGCTGAGCGTGGGGTCACTCCGAGGGGTCTGCAGCTTGTAGTTTAGATACCCAGCCAGGTCTTTAACCCACACAGACGGGTTCTCAGGAAACACGTTCTGACTTTTATCCAGCTCCTTCTGAAGTTCTGTCAAATCAAGCTGTAAAAGACACACAAAGAACATGGTATAAAATCTCAGTCTGAGATTCAGAGAACGGCTCTCGGTATGGAAAAGCAAGATCTGAAATATAAGTTAGTTCAGGAAGATTGTGTAAAAAGACAGCTGAACTAAATTTCCATCTGTACTGGTGCAAAAAGAGCCCTGCATTTCCAAAACAGGACATACAGGCTTCCTAGAGCCGCAACCATCACTGTTCCCCGGACTCGCCAATCCTTTGCATCATGACATGAATAACAGCAGTTGTATTGACGCACAAGATCTGGTTTTGTTTTTTTATATAGAAACTATCAAAACCAGTGAAGCCCAGTGCTGAGGGCGAAGAGAAGAAT